>NW_027818389.1:0-276 GCF_054177405.1 Leptonychotes weddellii | reverse complement strand
GCAGGGCACCTGGGTGGCTCAGTTGGTTGGGCGACTGCCTTCGGCTCAGGTCATGATCCCGGTGTCCCGGGATCGAGTCCCACATCGGGCTCCCTGCTCGGCGGGGAGTCTGCTTCTCCCTCTGACCCTCCCCCCTCTCATGTGCTCTCTCTCATTCTCTCTCTCTCAAATAAATAAATAAAATCTTAAAAAAAAAAAAAGATGGTAAGGCAGACTTTATTCAGGGATCTACAACAATGGGATTTTGTGCTGGGTGGGGAGAAGTTGGGCTCAATT
>NW_027818388.1:0-276 GCF_054177405.1 Leptonychotes weddellii | reverse complement strand
GGTTTGTTTGCTTTTTTATTTTTTTTTAAAGATTTTATTTATTTGAGAGAGAGAATGAGAGAGAGAGAGAGCACATGAGAGGGGGGAGGGTCAGAGGGGGAAGCAGACTCCCTGCTGAGCAGGGAGCCCGATGCGGGACTCGATCCAGGGACTCCAGGATCATGACCTGAGCCGAAGGCAGTCGCTTAACCAACTGAGCCACCCAGGCGCCCCTGTTTGCTTTTTTAGATTCCACATATGAGTGAGATCATTTTTCCAAAAAGGACATACAAATGG
>NW_027818387.1:0-276 GCF_054177405.1 Leptonychotes weddellii | reverse complement strand
GAAAGGAAGACGTGAGCAGATAAAAAGGTGTTCCAAAGACAGAATCAACTGATCCTCTTGGTGTGGATTTGAACAATGGGAAGGAGAAAAGGATGTAGCTTTTGAGCCCCGTGTGTTTATAAGTGAGCAAGCATGTGCTTCTTACTTGGTAAGTGCTCCATAATCGTGATAGCTACTGGTGCTGTGGTAGGTAAATTCCATGAGTAGAGGTACCATATTGTCCTGTAGCCATCCCAGTGTGAGGCTTTCAATAAAAGGTGAGCAGAATAGAGTGGG
>NW_027818386.1:0-276 GCF_054177405.1 Leptonychotes weddellii | reverse complement strand
GTCGAAGCTTCCATAAAGATCTCTGAACTACGGAACTCGGAAAACTTCTGAGCTGGACAACACATCCACGTGCCAGGAGGGGGACCCACCCCAACTCCGCGAGGGCAGAAACTCCTGTGCTCGGGACTCTTCCAGACCTTGCCCCACGTACCTCCTCATCTGGCTGCTCCTCGGGATCCTTTCTCATACCCTTTATAACAAGCTGGAAGATGTAAGTCAGTGCCTCCCTGAGTTCTAGGAGCTGCCATAGCCAATGAGTACACCTGACGAGGGGAT
>NW_027818385.1:0-276 GCF_054177405.1 Leptonychotes weddellii | reverse complement strand
TTAAAAGGAAAGATTTGGTTTTTCAGTTTAACAGCGCATGTACTTGAGTCACCAAAACACCTTTTGTGCCCATTGCTTTTTTTTTTTTTTAAAGATTTATTTATTTATTTGAGAGAGCGAGAATGAGAGAGAGAGAGTACATGAGAGGGGGGAGGGTTAGAGGGAGAAGCAGGCTCCTTGCTGAGCAGGGAGCCCGATGCGGGACTCGATCCAGGGACTCCAGGATCATGACCTGAGCCGAAGGCAGTCGCTTAACCAACTGAGCCACCAAGGCGC
>NW_027818384.1:0-276 GCF_054177405.1 Leptonychotes weddellii | reverse complement strand
TTTCCGTACTGGGCAGGGCCAAGGGGAGATGGTTACACCCTCAGACTCAGATCAGAGAGGGAGGCCTGGGTTTGAATCCCAGCTCGGCAGCACTCTAACCCAGTGACCTTGGCAGGATACTTACCTTCTAAGTCTCAGTGTCCTCCTCTGTAGAATGAGGATTCACACCTTCATTCATTCCCCAGGTAGCTGGGGGAGAGCCTCCTTTATCGTAGGCAGTGGGGAGGGAGAGGCCGAAGGTGGGCACAGGATGGGTGGATCTGAGCTACAGCAAGG
>NW_027818383.1:0-276 GCF_054177405.1 Leptonychotes weddellii | reverse complement strand
TTTTAACATTATTTTACCCACTTTGGAGGGAATCCTCTGATCTGTTATTAAACACACTTCCTGACTTTTCAATGCAATGTATTAAATATACTTGACTTTTTCTTGACGGTTTGGGGGACATTTACTTAGGGGGACGGTGACAGCTTCCCTCCAGCTGTGTTTATGCCACCCTGTAGGAAGACGGGAGGTTTGGGGAACAAGAGTCACCAGTGGGAACAGGTGTTTAGGCCAAAGAATCCCAAAGAGGCTGGTGCTGCTGCCTGGATGGTGGACAGA
>NW_027818382.1:0-276 GCF_054177405.1 Leptonychotes weddellii | reverse complement strand
CTGCAGTCCTCAACCTGTAGGCATGAGGATCCCCACATGCAGCCTGCTAACCCTACTCATGCTGCCATGTCCAGGGCTTTCCTGATGAAGGAGCAGAAAACAGGCTGAGAAATCAGACTGTGGGGCTGGACTCCCAGCCTTCTTGCTGTGAGAACTCAGAGTGTCCCTGAATCTCCACTGCTCATTTACCTCAGTAAACGGGGGAGCAAACAAGGCTCCCCTCTCAGGTCAAAACTCATCTGTTGGATGGGAGGAGTGAGATTAAAATTGGCTGAT
>NW_027818381.1:0-276 GCF_054177405.1 Leptonychotes weddellii | reverse complement strand
TTGCTTAAAGGATACCTTTTAATATTTCTTGCAGGGTGGGTTAGTGATCACAAATTCTTTTAGTTTCTGTTTGTCCCGGAAGCTTTTTATCTCTCCTCATATTTTGAATGACATCCTTACTGGATAAAGTATTCTTGGCTGCATATTTTTCTTATTTAGCACCCTGAATATATCATGCCAGTCCTTTCTGGCCTGCCAGTCTCCTGTGGTTAGGTCAACTGCCAGTCTAATGTTTCTACCCTTGTAGATTATGGACCTTTTGTGCCCAGCTGCTTT
>NW_027818380.1:0-276 GCF_054177405.1 Leptonychotes weddellii | reverse complement strand
TTTCTGTTTTGTTTTGTTTTTAATCCTGGGAGGTAGGTAAACCAGATTTCTCTAATGGAGCATATCTACCTCTGTGTTGAGAAAACCTTTTGGTATAATCAGTCTTTCTTTCTGGCATTCTCTGTTTCCATTTCAAAGCAGTAAGAGGGGCTTTACTGAATTATAAAGCATCATCTTAAACCCTAGACCCCTTCTCTTCGCCTTGAGGAGTCAGAATGAGCTCCATCCACAAGGGAGAAAGCTCATCCATGGACACTGAATACTTCTGTTCTTTTT
>NW_027818379.1:0-2641 GCF_054177405.1 Leptonychotes weddellii | reverse complement strand
CCCATCCATTGCAGCATTTTAGATACATACCTCAATATGAGCATTTTGCCCCCTGAATTTAGGAAAAATATTTTGACAATTATAAATGTAAATGTCTCTTTCCTGTGTACAAGCGATAGATTTCTTTATGACTACTTATAATCCAGCAGTTTGGCCAACCTGATTTAAGTTGGAATACTTTGGCCAGCTAAAAGACTTATTTCAATGCATAACTAATGGACCTGAGTCTCAGGGAGGTTACCTTCTGAATGCTAAGAACCCTTCTCTTGGCTAGATGCTGTAGTGGTGGCAGGAATAGGCAAAGCCTCAGCTGCCTTGATCATAGAACCTTATTTAATGAGATACAAAGCTAACCAATCCAGATACCTAAAAGCATAAAACAGAGTTAGAAACTAAAAGCAAGTCAAGATTAGTTTTCTGTGACCCCCCCCCCCCCAGTATGCCCATCAGAACACCAAACTAGCAACAGAGTCCAGAGCTTCCCTACTTCCTTAATTAATTTTAGCTTTCATGATCAATGTCCCACCAGGAAGCAGTAGCCTCCAACCTCCTTCTAGAGGTTCCAAGGCCAGAGAGCTGTTTCTGAGTCCACTAGCTGGTGTTTAGTGGTAAAGTTCTCCTTTCTTGGGTCCTGGCCTCTCTCTGGCCCTAATTATCTTCTGAAGCAGGCAGTGTCGTGCCAAAAACTTAGGGACTTGGGCATCAGAGTTTCTGGGTTTCAATATCAGTTCTACTCTTTTCCCCCTGGGTGATCTTAGGCAAGTTACTAAACTATTCTGAGCCTCAGTTCTATTTTTAAAATGAGAGTCGGGGACATTACCAGGTAATGTTGGGACATTCAAAAGATTACCTATCCCAAAAAGTAAGAAAGGAGTCAATAAATACACAAATAAATAAATACATAAAAAAGGGTGGTAGTATTTCAAAGGGACATACATAGGAACCAACCTGAACAACTCCCAAAAACTGAAGCTAGAACAACATGAGCAACAGAATAACATCGCACTAGATTACAATCCAAGCTATAAAATAAGTATACATTACTTCATGCTGATATAAACAAATGTTGAATAAATAAATAGGTGGGAGAAAAGTGGCAAATTATCTTTACAGGAGGATTCCACACAACAACATAGGTAAATATTGTTCCCTCCAGGAAGTGCAGCATAATTCCCATGCCTCACTCCTTCTTGCGTGAGGCCTGGACTTAGTGTCTCTCATCCAAAAAAATATAGTAGAAGGGGAAGGGGAGTGCTTTTATAGTGAAAAATGCAGGCAGATACTACTATAACCAAAATGATCAAAGTTAAAATCACCAGTATAAGTCATGTTGATATCATGTACCCCCTGATATAAGGTGAAGAAGAGAGCCCTTCCCCTTTGTGACATTCTTCCCTCCGAAGTTGTAACCTAAGCTAATCAGAAGAGAACATCGGGGCGCCTGGGTGGTTCAGTCCTTAAGCGTCTGCCTTCGGCTCAGGTCATGATCCCAGGGTCCTGGGATCGAGTCCCACATTGGGCTCCCTGCTCCGCGGGAAGCAGGCTTCTCCCTCTCCCACTCCCCCTGCTGTGTTCCTGCTCTCACTATGTCTCTCTCTGTCAAATAAATAAATAAAATCTTTAAAAAAAAGAGAACATCAGACAAACCCAATTTAGTATATAAAACATCTCACCGTATTCTCAATCTGTCAGTCGTGAAAGACAAAGCAGAACTAAGATATTGTCATAGACCAGGAGAAGCTAAGGAGACATGATGACAAATGCAGTGTGGTATTCTGGATGGATCCTGAAACAGAAAAAAAAATAATAATTAGTGAACAACTAATGAAACATGAATGAAGTCTGAAATTTAGTTAATGTACCAACATTGTTGTCTTAGTTTTGACAAATGTATTAAAAATGTTAACATTAGGTGGGGTGCCTGGGTGGTGCAGTTGGTTAAGTGTCCAAATCTTGGTTTTGGCTCAGGTCATGATCTCAGGGTCATGAGACTGGACTCTGAGTCGGGCTCCTTGCTCAGCGTGGAATCTGCTTGAGATTCTCCTTCCCTCTCCCTCTGCCCCTCCCACTCATGCTCTCTTTCTTTTAAATAAATACATTTTTAAAAATAAAATGTTAACATTAGGAAAATTTGGTGGTTGTTATACAGGAAATCTCTGGACAATGTTTACAACTTTTCTGTAAATCCAAAATTATTCCAAAATAATATGTTTATTGAAGTAGGAGAAAAAAGAGGAGGAGGAGGAAAAGGAGGAGAGGAAGGGGAAAGAGGGCAAGAAGGAGAAGGAGAGGGGGCGTCAGAAAAAAAGTCAGTTGTTTTATTCTCCTTTCTTCTTACCCACATTGAAAATAAGCGTTCTCTGGTCGCCAAGTACAGACTGTGTGGCTGCATTAACATAAGGGTCAGTACCAAGAAAAGCTACATGGTGGTGTTGGAAGTCAGGATGGCTGTTACCCTTGAAGGGGCCATAGTGACCAGGCATGGGCCTGAGGAGACTACCAGCGTTCTGGAAGTTTCTTGTTTCTCGCTCTGGGTGCCAGTTACATGGATGTGCTCACTTTGTGAAAAACCATCTAACTGGACAATTAGGATTTGTTCATTTTTTGTGTGTATTACACTTGAATTCTTAAAGTTTATATT
>NW_027818378.1:0-276 GCF_054177405.1 Leptonychotes weddellii | reverse complement strand
GGCGCCTGGGTGGCTCAGTCGTTAAGCGTCTGCCTTCGGCTCAGGTCATGATCCCAGGGTCCTGGGATCGAGCCCCACATCGGGCTCCCTGCTCCGCGGGAAGCCTGCTTCTCCCTCTCCCACTCCCGCTGCTTGTGTTCCCTCTCTCGCTGTATCTCTCTCTGTCAAATAAATAAAATCTTTAAAAAAAAAAAAAAAAAGAAACTGAACTGGGTAGTTATATATGGAAGCTGACAGGAAAACAGGAGGTGGGGTAGGACCATGCTAGGTAACTGT
>NW_027818377.1:0-276 GCF_054177405.1 Leptonychotes weddellii | reverse complement strand
CTAACTTATTTCGTTTAGCATTATACTCTCTAGATCCATCCGTGTTGTTGCAAATGGCAAGATTTCATTCTTTTTATGGCTGAATAGTATTCCATTGTATATATATATCACCTCTTCTTTATCCATTCATCAGTCGATGGACCCTTAGGCTGCTTCCATAGTTTGGCTACTGTAAATAATGCTGCAATAAACATAGGGGTGCATGTATCCCTTTGAATTAGTGTTCTCATATTCTTTGGGTGAATACCCAGTAGTGTGATTATTGGATCGTATGGT
>NW_027818376.1:0-276 GCF_054177405.1 Leptonychotes weddellii | reverse complement strand
TAGCTACTACACTTGTGGTAAGTACAACATAATGTATAAACTTGTCCAATCACTATGATGTACACCTGAAACTAAGGTAACATTGTGTGTCAATAATACTTCAATTTTTGAAAAAATTAAAAATAAATAAGTAAGGGGCGCCTGGGTGGCTCAGTTGGTTAAGCGACTGCCTTCACCTCAGGTCATGATCCTGGAGTCCGGGGATGGAGTCCTGCATCGGGCTCCCTGCTCAGCGGGGAGTGGGCTTCTCTCTCTGACCCTCCCCCTTCTCATGCT
>NW_027818375.1:0-276 GCF_054177405.1 Leptonychotes weddellii | reverse complement strand
GCAGGGCGCCTGGGTGGCTCAGTTGGTTGGGCGACTGCCTTCGGCTCAGGTCATGATCCCGGAGTCCCAGGATCGAATCCCACATCGGGCTCCCTGCTCGGCGGGGAGTCTGCTTCTCCCTCTGACCCTCCCCCCTCTCATGTGCTCTCTCTCATTCTCTCTCTCTCAAATAAATAAATAAAATCTTAAAAAAAAAAAAGATGGTAAGGCAGACTTTATTCAGGGATCTACAACAATGGGATTTTGTGCTGGGTGGGGAGAAGTTGGGCTCAATTT
>NW_027818374.1:0-276 GCF_054177405.1 Leptonychotes weddellii | reverse complement strand
GGGTATTGAGGAGGGCACGTTCTGCATGGAGCACTGGGTGTTGTGCACAAACAATGAATCATGGAACACTTCATCTAGAACTAATGATTAATGTATGGGGATTAACATAAGAATAAAAAAAAAAAAAAGAAATTAATCTTAGTAAGCAATTCAGAATACCTCCAAAATATATAACTTAGAGATACGCATTGCTTTAGCTTAATCTAACAGTAAAAAATTTAAAACAGACGATTACAAAGAATGGACATTTTAAAAAGACTAATTTTAGCTGAAATT
>NW_027818373.1:0-276 GCF_054177405.1 Leptonychotes weddellii | reverse complement strand
GATACGTGATGAGTTTCCTCATTTATTTGAAGCCACAGTTTTCCTCTCTGTTGCTGTGACGTAACTTACTAAACTAGAACATGAGAATTCTAAAAAGTGTCTCATTCAGATTTTACTCCAGACGCGGAAATTGAGAGTTGAAGGCCTTTGCAGAAGGACTAGAAGCAGGGTCTGCTGAGTGTTTCTGCCCTAGGAAGGACGTATTCTTGATGGTGAAAGAGGAAGGCGAGTATGGATGGTAACTGAAGAAACCTACAACGACAGGAGGGCGCTGTC
>NW_027818372.1:0-276 GCF_054177405.1 Leptonychotes weddellii | reverse complement strand
GGGGGGATGGGTTAGCCCGAGGATGGGTATTAAGGAGGAGCAACACCCATGGAGCACTGGGTGTTATACGAAAACAATGAATCATGGAACACTACATCAAAAACTAATGATGTAATGTATGGTGACTAACATAACATAACATAATAAAATTAAATTAAATTAAAAAAATTACATTTGGTGGACAGTAAAAGTACAGAACAGTATATACAGTATGGTACCACTTGTATAACAAGAGAGAAGAAGATACATAGATAGATGATGGATAGATAGATAGAT
>NW_027818371.1:0-276 GCF_054177405.1 Leptonychotes weddellii | reverse complement strand
GAGGTGAGGGGGGTGGGTGATGGGTTAGCCCGGTGATGGGTATTAAGGAGGGCATGTACTGCATGGAGCATTGGGTATTATATGAAAACAATGAATCATGGAACACTACATCAAAAACTGATGTATGGTGATTAACATATCAAATCTGGCATCTTTTTAATTGTTAATAAAATATTTCTAAGTTAACCATAAAAAAAAAATACCTATAGGAAAAGATAATGTGTGATTTCTCTTTAGTTACCTATATACAACTGCAATCTCTTTCTCAGGAAATTG
>NW_027818370.1:0-276 GCF_054177405.1 Leptonychotes weddellii | reverse complement strand
CAGATATAAAAGATTCATGCCTGTCATTTGTAGAAGTACACTTTTCATAGTGTCCTGAGGGTAGATATCCAATTTCTTCATGGAAAGTTAAGGAATGCAGTTTTGCAAATAGGGTAAATATTTTAAAATACAGGTTATTAGAGAGGGGCAGAAGGTATATTGGAGCAAATTATAGCGGAGAACTTCCCTAATTTGAGGATGGAAACAGGCATCAAAATCCAGGAGGCACAGAGAACCCCCCTCAAAATCAATAAAAATAGGTCAACACCCTGACAT
>NW_027818369.1:0-276 GCF_054177405.1 Leptonychotes weddellii | reverse complement strand
TCCATGCAGAATGTGCCCTCCTCAATACCCACCACCAGGCCAACCCATCCTCCCACCCCCCTCCCCTCTAGAACCCTGTTTGTTTTTCAGAGTCCATCGTCTCTCATGGTTCGTCTACCCCTCCGATTTCCCCCGCTTCATTCCTCCCCTCCTGCTACCTTCTTCTTCTTCTTTTTTTTTCCTTAACATATATTGCATTATTTGTTTCAGAGGTACAGATCTGAGATTCAACAGTCTTGCAAAATTCACAGCGCTTACCTGAGCACATACCCTCCC
>NW_027818368.1:0-2642 GCF_054177405.1 Leptonychotes weddellii | reverse complement strand
ACCCAGGCGCCCCTGGTCACATCCTTTCATCAAATGATTAATATATTACCTTGTTTTATGTATGTGTCTTGTTTAAAGACACTTTATTTAATATATATTGTTGACTCATTAACACTGAACCCATGGCCAATGGCACTATTGCTCATGCCTGAAGGAAGCTTATTTAACACACATATTTTCTTCATAAGGCACAGATGGCCTTCTTTCACTTAGGGATACGAACAGCACTTTAGCATTACACATCACATGGGAACCATTTTAAACAGCAAAATCACCAACAAAAAGCAAAAACATGCAAAACAAAAGATTGGCGCCAAATAGACCGAGAAAAGGACGCTTGTCTATAGTATGAGAGTTGAAACAATAAGGCAGAGTATTACCTTGTTCAACCTCAGTTGGGAACATGAGTGTCAGGCAAGTCAAATTTTTCACTGCTCTCTGCTTGCCCACAAATTGCCACTAAACACCATAGTATTGATTTTGTGGCTGCAAATAAATTTGATGGAGTAGGTAAATTTGCCAATACTGAAATCTGTGACTAATGAGACTAGACTGCACATGCATTGGATCCAGACAGGGGCGTGCTGCTTCAGGTTGCTGTATCGTGTTGGTTGTCCAGGATCCTTGGCATAACTCTGGCTCGAAAGACCTGGAAAACTTTGGTAACTTGAGAATGTTGTTAGAACATTGTGTGGGGTTTGTTTAGAGAAGAGAACATTTCAGCTCCATGTCTCTGTGGACCATGAGAAGAAATACAGCCTACAGCCTGTAAAGGTCAAGGCGCCCAGCCTGTGTTGACATAGGCTCTTGCTCATTTCTCTCTGTTGGCACAACCATCCAGATCAGAGAGACATCCCATGTGCTGCCCTGAGTGCTCCCTGGCTGTTACATAGCGTTACTCCCTGCTTCCCCCATCCTCTGTTTGCCAGTATTTTTCATTCATTAAAGCCTGTGTCTGTCTTGCCCACTGAGGACCTTTCTCATCTATCAGTGACCTTTGTCTTGCCTTTGGATGTGATCATAATTCACTTTATCCAGACCGCGACCATCCAGGGTGGCCAGGAGAGCTCATCTGTAATCCTGGCATTCCATCCCGTACTGCCTCTTGGAAAGATGTGAATGTATACAACAAAAACAAGGCAAGGCTTTTGATAATATGCATTGATATAATAAATTTCAAACAAGCAAAGGGACACAAGGAAACTTTGGGAGGCGATGGATAATATTTATTACCTCAATTGTGGTGATGATGTCATGGGCGTGTGCAGATGTCCAAACTCACCCAGCTGTATACATTAAATATGTGCAGTTTTGTTTTTGTATATCAATTATACCTCAAGAAAGCTGTTAAAAATTTCAATCAACAATTGTTAAGTGTATGTCCCATTCAATATTTGAGATATATTAAGAAATTATTTATTATTTACCTGAAATTTAAATTTAATTGTCTTCCCTGTATTTTTACTAGCTAAATCTGTCATCGCTGTCTCTCAGGAGTCCTGTGGGGCACTGTCCAGAGCTAGCAGTGGTGTGAGAATCACATTAGTGACCAACTGTGAGGTCTCAGGAAAGTTAACTCCCCTCTGGGCCTCTGTGTCTCCAGCTGTGAAATGGACGTGATTTCTAATATCTGCTGCTATATGAGCTTGTCACTAAGAACCAGAGTTTGGACCTTGTTTTTTACATTCTTTCTTCCTACCTGGTAATTTGGTAGTTTAGAAGTTCCCAAAGAGAGCTCAGCAAATACATGTGAATGTACATACTTATTTTTCAGCAGAGCTTTTCTGTTGTTGAAAGAAAGCCCACCCATCTGGACTGCCTTGGCAGGAAAATTAATTTGCTGAAAATCATTAAAGTGCTTTCTCCCTCACCTCCCTGCCAGGCCCTGATGCACAGGATATCAAGAGCA
This sequence comes from Leptonychotes weddellii, assembly GCF_054177405.1. Lineage (NCBI taxonomy): Eukaryota > Metazoa > Chordata > Mammalia > Carnivora > Phocidae > Leptonychotes > Leptonychotes weddellii. The sequence continues at coordinate 733 of NW_027818368.1, read as the reverse complement.
GATTCTCTGAGAAGACAGGATGGCGAGGTGCAGGCCCAGGGCTGTAAATCACCACTTCCAGCAGAGTGACAGCCTGAGTCTCCGTGCTCCACATCCCACTAGACTGTGCTCCACGCACAAAGGGTAGTTCAGGAACTAGGCCCCATGGGGATTTAGGATGATGACAACCAAAGTCTGGTTCTCTACATCCAGCAGACTAAGGCAAGACCCGGGTTGTGCATCTGTGAGCACATCTTTAGCTGTGGGGTGTTGCTACTCAGAGATGAGCTGTGCTTTCCACAGGGGTGGCTGGTGGGCCCCTGGCAGGGCCGCGGTCTGCGCTGTGAACAGAGGCACCCATGCGGGGGTGGTGGGTGGTAGCAGAGGGCTGAAACTGGAATGGGGAGACAGGTGCTGGGATGCATTTGCTCCAGGAACCCCCATTTCAGAAACTTCAGACAGCACTGCCCTCCTGGTCTGAGCAGAGGCCTGGCTCCCCAGGGAAGATTTCCCAGCAGATGTGGTCATCCAGAGAAGGCCTTTCCTTCAGGGAGAACCCCCACCTGGGAGTGGTGGCCGGGCCACTGCAACCACAGACCAGTGGGCACCTGGCTCTGCTTTCATTGGCCTTGAACCCAGTTCCATCAAGGATTTGAAGGCTACGGGATCCCTGCATGTTGTGATTAGCAAATGCTCTCTGAGATTCTACGTCTCTCATGTATCTTAGGTAGTGGACAGGTGGGGTGAAATAAAC
>NW_027818367.1:0-276 GCF_054177405.1 Leptonychotes weddellii | reverse complement strand
GGGGAGGCCGGATGGGAGGCTTCCAGGCACCTGCTGGGAGACGTGAGTGACCAGGGGCCGCTGAACCCTCACCTCCGGGTGCACGTCCCAAGGCTCTCCTGACCCCGAACCCTAACCGAGATGGGCCCAAGAGATGGGGGTCCGGCATAACTCCCACTCCTCCCTGTCCTGGCCACGTCCCCGTTTGCAAGATTTGAGCAAAGCCCTCGATACGGCGGAACCCCAGGCTTCCACCAATAACCTGGGACAGAGACACCTCCTTCTCTGAGGGCTGGG
>NW_027818366.1:0-276 GCF_054177405.1 Leptonychotes weddellii | reverse complement strand
TTTTCCACTCAACACATCCTGTATTTTTTGTTACAGTCAACCTGTATGGATGGGCAGGATGCTGTCTGCACAGCTCCGAGAAGTGTCATTCACAGTGTAGTCCCCAAAGATTAGTATATTTATGTTAATTAAATGTACTATACACATCATATGTATTATATATAATATAAACAGATAATACTTAAAATCATATATATATATTATGGTGTTACACACTATATATTAGTATATTATATATAAAATATATAATATACATAATATATTATTTAATACAAT
>NW_027818365.1:0-276 GCF_054177405.1 Leptonychotes weddellii | reverse complement strand
GTGTTTGCTTCTTGGTTCAATTTGTTCATTCATTACTGGTCTGGTCACAATTTCTATTTCTTCATGATTCAGTCTTGGTAGGTTGTATATTTCTAAGAATTTAACCTTTTCTTCTAGGTTGTCCAATTTGTTGGCATATAATTGTTCATATTAATCTTTTCCAGCCCTTTGTATTTCTGTGATGTCACTTGTAATGTCATCTCTTTCATTTATTATTTTATTTATTTGAATCCTTTTTCTTAGTCTTGCTGAAGACTTGTCAATTTTGTTTATCTT
>NW_027818364.1:0-276 GCF_054177405.1 Leptonychotes weddellii | reverse complement strand
TCTGTCTCTGTCAAATAAATAAATAAAATCTTTAAAAAAAAAAAAAAAAGACCTTTCTCTAAAAAAAAAAAAAAAAAAAAAAGTGCTGGACCATGGGTGTGAGGCTAGAGCACAGTTAAATAGGGTGGAATATTCCCGCACTCTTCTGCCTCCCTAGAGACATTCGTTCTGATAAGGCCCTGGATAATCCACACGTCTGGATTTCTGCACCCCAGCCAGGGATTTGCAGGAAGAGAACTCTTTCTTCCTCTCTGTTTGAGTTCCTATTGATTCTGT
>NW_027818363.1:0-276 GCF_054177405.1 Leptonychotes weddellii | reverse complement strand
GTATCTTTAGGGTAAATACCCAGTAGTGCAATTGCTGGATCATATGGTAGCTCTATTTTCAACTTTTTGAGGAACCCCCATACTGTTTTCCAGAGTGGCTGCACCAGCTTGTATTCCCACCAACGGTGTAGGAGGGTTCTCTTTTCTCCGCATCCCCACCAACATCTGTCGTTTCCTGACTTGTTACTGTGAGGGTGTTATTGGATGAGATTGAAATTTGAATTGGTGAATTTGCCTTCCATAATGTAGGTGAGCCTAATCCAGTCAGTTGAAGGC
>NW_027818362.1:0-276 GCF_054177405.1 Leptonychotes weddellii | reverse complement strand
GTGGGCAGCGGGACCCCTCAGAGGCTGCTGGGCTCCGGGGCCCCTAGCCAGTGCTCGAGGGTGGGCCTCTGGAGGGGAACTCGCCGGCGCAGGCTGCAGCGGTGAGTCAGGGGCTGGGCGTCTTCCTGATGGGTGTCACCTGCTCGTGCCGGAAGTGGCCGTCCGGAAGTCAGCGGCACCGGGCCCGCAGGTCCAGAGGGTCTGGTTCGGTTCGGCCCCGGGGCTGCGGCGGCTCCGGGGCTGCGGGGTGTGACCCACGCCCTGGGGAGCCACCTC
>NW_027818361.1:0-276 GCF_054177405.1 Leptonychotes weddellii | reverse complement strand
TAAGGTAATGCTAATAGGGGCAGGGGGTATCAAAGAGAAGATATTTCTTATAAGACCCAAAGTTTGGGCTTCTCCACTCAGTTCTGAAGTACCACAGTTGGTCGTATTCATTATGGCTCAAACCCACTAATTGTCATCTTCTGTTCATCTTTTGAAATTGCTTTCAATCCCTACATGTGCTAAATTGCAGAGTGGTAGAGGGCATAAGACCTTCTCCTGTAGTCTGGGAAGAGACCCTGGAACTCAGGCACCACAGTTCATATTCATGTTACATCC
>NW_027818360.1:0-276 GCF_054177405.1 Leptonychotes weddellii | reverse complement strand
TTTGTCCACCTCATCGAGGTGACCCTGTTGTTGGTGTACGGTTGTTCACAGCACGCTCTCATAGACCTTTTTATTTCTGGGAGCAGCGTCCCCAACTTTGTGTCTGATTTGAGTGACTTGAGTCAGTTTCTTAGGCCATCCAGTTCAAGGCATGCCGATGCATTGATCTTCTCAAAGAAGCAACTTTTGCTTTCATTTATTTTCTCTATTGGTTTTCTTTTCTCCATTTCATTGATCTCTACTCCAGTCTTTATGATTTCCTCCCTTCTGCCAGCT
>NW_027818359.1:0-276 GCF_054177405.1 Leptonychotes weddellii | reverse complement strand
GGGGAGGGGCAGAGGCAGAGGGAGAAGCAGGCTCCCCGCGAGCAGGGAGCCCGACGCGGGGCTCCACCCGGGGTCCTGGGATCGTGACCTGAGCCGAAGGCAGACGCCTAACGACTGAGCCCCCCCAGGCGCCCCTCGTGAAAAGATCTTAAAATCTCTGTGGTGGTGGGTGTACAATTTGTGCAGCAAACCCCCTGGATTTACACACTGTAAGTGGTGGGCTGTGGGCCGCTGTGAATCACATTTCGGAAAGCTGTTGCAGAACGCGCCGAGGCG
>NW_027818358.1:0-2642 GCF_054177405.1 Leptonychotes weddellii | reverse complement strand
CATAATATTCCATTGTATATATATACCACATCTTCTTTATCCAGTCATCTGTCAATAGACATCTTGGCTCTTTCCACAGTTTGGCTATTGTGGACATTGCTGCTATAAACATCGGGGTGCACATACCCCTTCGGATCCCTACATTTGTATCTTTGGGGTAAATACCTAGTAGTGCAATTGCTGGCTCATATGGTAGCTCTATTTTCAACTTTTTGAAGAACCTCCATACTGTTTTCCAGAGTGGCTGCACCAGCTTGCATTCCAACCAACAGTGTAGAAAGGTTCCCCTTTCTCTGCATCCCTGCCAACATCTGTTAATTTTAGCCATTCTGAATGGTGTGAGGTGATATCTCATTGAGGTTTTGATTTGGATTTCCCTGATGCTGAGTGATATTGAACACTTTTTCATGTGTCTGTTGGCCATTTGGATGTCTTCTTTGAAAAAATATCTGTTCATGTCTTCTGCCCATTTCTTGATTGGATCATTTGTTCTTTGGGTGTTGAGTTTAAGAAGTTCCTTATAGATTTTGGATACTAGCCCTTTATCTGATATGTCATTTACAAATACCTTCTCCCATTCTGTCAGTTGTCTTTCAGTTTTGTTGACTGTTTTCATGAAAGAATAAATGATAGTGAAAACTGGCATATGATAGGAACTTATTTATTTGTTTGTTTATTTATTTATTTTAGAGAGGGGAGGGGGCAGAGAGAGAAGGGAGAGAGAAGCAGGCTCCACGTTCAGCATGGAGCATGATGCAAGGATTGGTCTATAACCCTAAGAGCATGACCTGAGCTGAAATCAAGAGTCAAACACTTAAGAGACTGGGCCACCCAAGCACCCTTAAGAGGAACAAACCTAGTTGAAGAAGTGAGTGTAATCTCATAAATGCTGGACTTCAAAGGAATGATCAAACACACATGAGTTTAAGTGTGTGTTTAAAGTGAGGGTTGGGATAGAGGAAAGATGGTGGAGGAGTAGGGGACCCTATTTCAACTGGTCCCCAGAATTGAGCAGCCATGAAATCAGCCTGAGATGTAAGAAGATCTGGATCTCTACAAACAGAATATCGCAGGTGGTTGGTTTTGAGGTATGAAGTGGGGAGCCCTGATTCCGCGGGCAGATATCGGAGGATAAACAGCAGCGGGAGGGAGCCTGGCCGTGGGGATCCTGCACCGCCAGTGAGCGACAGACTCACACACTGGGGACAGGGCGCAGAGTCGCAGACCAGTAGCGGCGGGGAAAGGACTCTAGGGAAGCCCCCGGGGTGGAAACCCGGAGTGGCAGGGTCACACTTGCAAACTGGAAGCTGCTGGTGGTTTTAGAAGCACAAAGGGCAGAGACATGCCCCAACCTAGAGGCAGGACTGGGGGCACTGCGGAGGGGCACACAACCCAGGACGCTGCAGTTTATAGCAGCACAGACAGTAATCGAGATATTGTGGCCTGGAGAGCTCACTAAAGAACAGACTGCGGTCTCTCTGCTCTGAGGCAGAGGGTTGGAAACAGTATCTTCTGCTCTGACTCATGGAAGAGACAAGGAAAGCTGCCACGGAAAGCCACCAGAGAACAAAAACCCGAAAAAATGATTCTTGCTGAGCCCATCCCCCACCACAGGGGGCAGGGCAACTCCACCCAAACAGGGTTGCCTGAGTAACAGCAGGACAGGCCCCTCCTTCAAAAGAAAGGCTGGGAAAACAAGAGGCAAGCAACCCTAAGGTCCCAAGAAAACAGGTGCATCTCGCTTGAGTTCTGGTCAATAATTTGGACTCCATACATTCCCTCAAACACCCATCAACAGAATGACTAGGAGGAGGAGCCCCCAAAACAGAAAAGACTCAGAGATTATGACTTATGCTGCAGATTTACAAATGGATGCAGATATAACCAAGATGTCGGAGATGGAATTTATGCTAGCAACTGTGAAGACAATGGCTAGAATGGAGAAATCAATTAATGGCAACATAGAGTCTCTAAGGGCAGAAATGAAAGCTGAATTGGCAGAACTTAAAAATGCTATCAATGAGATCCAATCTACTCTAGATAATCTAACAGCTAGGGTAAGTGAGGCAGAAAAACGAATAAGCGACCTGGAAGACAATATAATAGATAAAAAGGGAAAAGAGGAGACAGGGAAAAACAATTCAGAATCCATGAAAATAGAATCAGAGAAATAAGTGACACCATGAAGCGTTCCAATGTCAGAATGATTGGAATCCCGGAGGGAGTGAAGAGAGAGAGAGGACTAGAAGATGTAATTGAGCAAATCATAGCTGAGAACTTCCCTAATCTGGGGAATGAAACAAACATTCGAGTCCTAGAGGCAGAGAGGATCCCTCCCAAGATCAAGGAAAACAGGCCAACACCCTGGCATGTAATAGTAAAACTTGCAAATCTTAGAACCAAGGAAACCATCTTAAGGGCAGTTAGGGGGAAGAGGTTCCTTACGTACAGAGGGAGGAACATCAGAATAACGTCAGACCTATCCACAGAGACCTGGCAAGCCAGAAAGGCCTGGCAAGACATATTCAGGGTACTAAATGAGAAGAATATGCAGCCAAGAATACTTTATCCGGCAAGGCTGTCATTTAGAATGGATGGAGAGATGCAGAGCTTCCACGACCGGCAGAAACTGAAAGAATATG
>NW_027818357.1:0-13549 GCF_054177405.1 Leptonychotes weddellii | reverse complement strand
AAAAAAAAAGAAAAACAAATGGGCAGAAGATTTGAACAGACACCTCACCCAAAGAAAGAAAATAAATATCAAATAGGTACATAAAAATATACAAATTTAAATGACAGTGAGGTCCTACTATACAACCAGTAGAATGCCTAAAATTAATAAAAATTTACCTAAAAGTAATAAAACCTTACCAAACAAGTGTTGGTGAGGATGTGTAGCAACTGAAACAAATTACTGCTACGTGCAACAACGTGAAGAACCTCAAAAGCTTCCTGCTAAGTGAAAAAACAGTTGCAAAACACTATGTACTGTATGATTACATATACGTTACATTCCAGAAATAACAACTATTACAACAGAAAGCAGAGCAGTGGTTGCCAGATGCCAGGGCTGGAAGGGTACTGACTGTGAGGTTCATATTTGAAGAGAAGATTAGCTCATCTACTGTTCCATTGAGTGAGAGCACATCCGGAGTGGATGTGAGATGGGGGTGTGGATCTACTGTGCCTCAGGGGTCACAAATCTATACACTTCTCCTAGTTGAAGTCCAGAATTTGGAAATACAGAATAAATTTCTCTTACAACGTGGCTCCTGAACACAAGCCAACTACTTCACCTGATGCTTCACCAAAGAAATTGCAATCTCTTTCAACTCTAGAGGGAAACTTCCCCTACAGTGAATCAGGTGAAAGGTGATTTTATACAATTTCAGAGATGTTTAAGAAATTTTGACAAAATTCTTCATCTTCATGCATATAGGCAGTGTGATACTGACATGATTAATGGATATTCCTCCCAAATTCTGATGCTAGGTTAGTTCACAGACTTAGATTTCACTGCTATTACAAGTTTATTTTCTTGAGGCTTTACTGATATTTGGTAGGATGAGGCATTGCCTGCTAGCCAGGTGCCACCTTGAGGCTTCTTCCAATGGACCCCATTTAACAAGTTACAGCGACCTTCTTAGATGATGATGATGATGGTCATCTCCATCTCTAATGCCAGTTACAAATAAAGATCTTAGTAACTTACCTGACATCTCATAGCTAGAGAGTTGAACTTCATATTTGAAGCCAGATTTTATCTTCACGTTCCGTGTTTTGACCCTGACACCTGCTATTGCCACAGCACCCACTGTGTTTGTGCTAATCAGGTCTCCACTCTGAGCAGGTGAGCCAGCCTCATCCCCACCTCAACTTTCTCTCTGGGCTCAGACTCTCCCCTCTCAGCAAGCAGTCTCCAGATGTTTACCCATCCACTCTTCATGCTCTCCTGCCTTAATGGGCACATGGATGGAGAGGAATTGTGATTGATGAAATAAGAAATAGAAAATATAGGAATTTGGTTGGCTAGTGAAGAAATTCTGTCTGGACTCTGTGGAGGCTTCTGCTAAGATGAATGACTTGATCAAAGTTGTGTAAAAAGAACTGTGAAGGCACTGATATGAGGAATTCTTAATCTCAGGAAACAAACTGAGGGTAGCTGGAGTGGGGGGTGGCTGGGTGATAGACCCTGGGGAGGGTATGTGCTATGGTGAGCACTGTGAATTGTGCAGGACTGTTGAATCACAGATCTGTACCTCTGAAACAAATAATGCAATATATGTTAAGAAAAAAAAAGAAGATAGCAAGAGGGGAAGAAGGAAGGGGGGGGAATTGGAGGGGGAGACGAACCATGAGAGACGATGGACTCTGAAAAACAAACTGAGGGTTCTACAGGGGAGGGGGTGGGAGGATGGGTTTGCTTGGTGATGGGTATTAAAGAGGGCACGTTCTGCATGGAGCACTGGGTGTTATGCACAAACAATGAATCATGGAACACTACATCAAAAACTAATGATGTAATGTATGGGGATTAACATAACAATAAAAAAATTTTTTAAAAAAACTGTGAAGGCAGAAAGACCCATGAGGAACCTGATGGAATAGTCGTGCAGGAATGGACTAAAATATTTAGATGGCCGTGGAGTTTGTCGTGAAGGAAAGAAGAGAGAGGGCCTAAAAGACTCCCCAGATGCTCTCGCTGGTCTGAGATTGTCTCATGCTGATCAGCAGAGCTTGTCCAACATCAGAGTGGCTAATGTTTCTTCACTGCTTAACAGAAGCCAGGTATCGTCCTCAAATCTTCACATGCACCTTCCCTGTGTTACAGATGAAAACCCTGAGCTCAGAAATTGTAGTCGCTTGGCCAAGATCACACAGCCCACAACTGGTTGATTAAAAATACAAACCCCATTCTGTCTGATTCTGGGTCCCAGACTCACAGCGTTTCTCAGGGGGTAGATCATGCTCCTCTCACGGGACATGGTCAGGCCAGTTCTGAAATAGTTAGGTAAACGTTCCAGTGAGCATGGAACAAAAACTGGCATACTGCACCCATGATTTTATGTTTGATTATCATCCATAATGAAATAAAATTTAAAAATGTGGAAAGCTGGGCGCCTGGGTGGCTCAGTTGGTTAAGTGACTGCCTTAGGCTCAGGTCATGATCCTGGAGTCCCTGGATCGAGTCCCGCATCGGGCTCCCTGCTCGGCAGGGAGCCTGCTTCTCCCTCTGACCCTCCCCCCTCTCATGTGCTCTCTCTCTCTCATTCTCTCTGTCTCAAATAAATAAATAAATCTTTAAAAAAAAATGTGGAAAGTTGCGGGAAAAAATTTAAGACATAATCATATAGATGTGCACTATTCAGTACAGCAGCTACTGACCACACGTGGCTATTTAAACTTAAATTGAAATTAAGGTAAAGTAAAACTCAGTTCCTGAGTCACACGAGCCACATTTCAGTTGCTCAGTAGCCACAGGTGGCTAGGGGCTACCATCTTGAACAGCGCCAACACAGAACGCTACCATCATCGTAAAACGGCCTATTGGGCAGTGCTGTGTTAGAGCTGCTTTCCACTAGATCAGTGTCTTTGAAGTTCACTGTAGCTCTAAATCAGCTCTCTTTAGGACTTGACTTGGCTCTGGGTAAGTCTATATCCACCTGCACCATCCACCAATCACCCATTGGTTTTGAGCCCTGGAAATATGGCTAGTCTGAATTGAAATAAGACTACACTAAAGTAAGTGCAAAATACACATTGGATTTCAAAGTTCTAGTGTGAATAAAGAGTGTAAAATATATCATTAATAATTTTATACTGACTCTGTTGAAATACTATTTTGTGTATTGGATCAAATAAAATGTATTATTGAAATTAATTTCATTTGTTCCTTTTACCTTACTTAATATTGCTATAAGAAAATTTTATTTGTATTTCCCTGATGCCAAGTGATGTGGAGCATTTTTTCTTGTGTCTTTTGGCCATTTGTATGTCTTCTTTGGAGAAATGTCTGTTCCATGTCTTCTGTCCATTTCTTGACTGGATCACTTGGTTTTTTGGGTGTTGAGTTTGAGAAGTTTTTTATAGGTCTTGGATACTAGCCCTTTATCTGGTATGTCACTTGCAAATATCTTCTCCCATTCCATAGGTTACCTTTTAGTTTTATTGACTGTTTCCTTTGCTATGGAGAAGCTTTTTATCTTAATGAAGTCCCAGTCGTTCATTTTTGCTTTTGTTTCCCTTGCCTTTGGAGACTTGTTTAGCAAGAAGTTGCTGCGGCCGAGGTCAGCTGAGGGTTACTGGAGGGGAGATGGGTGGGCAGATGGGGTAATTGCATGATGGGCATTAAGGAGGACAGGTGATGTAATATATACAACTGATAAATTATTGAACACTACATCTGGAACTAATGATATACTATATGTTGGCTAATTGAATTTAAATTTTAAAAAAAATTTTAAATTAACTTATATGGCTTGCATTGTATTTCCATGGACCTCTCTGCCCTATTATGTGACTCAAGTGCTATTTCCCTTTTTCTTTTCTAAATATGTGCTGCCCAATACAGTAGCCATAAACCACATGTGGATGTTTAAACTGAAATTAATTAAAATTAAACAGAACTTAAAATTCAGTTCATCTGTCACATTAGCCACATTTCGCATGCTCAGGAACCACTTGTGGTTAGTGGCTATCATATTGCACAACACAGATATGGACCATTTCCATCACTGTGGGAAGTTCTATCAGACAGAGCTGATGTGCAAAAACCATGGAGCTGGGGTGTGAGTGCCTAAAGCTTGAGAAACATTTCTGGGGTTCGCAGCTCCGCAGCACATCACCCTCCCACATCCTGGGCACCTGTCCCTTCCCACCTTTGTTAGACTTGTTGATGTACACCTTATCTCTTCTTTCCTGCAAGAGCTGTGGCGTGCTTATCTCCCACGGAACACACTTTCCTCCACCCTCCTGTATGTACGTACATGGAATCTAACACCGTGCTTTGCACAATATAGGTACTCAGTAAATATTTATTAACCAGTTGGAGTGGCAATTCTTAGCAAGTAATTGGAAATATGTGGCTGGAGCTAGAGGGAGATCAATAATGACTGGTAGCAGGGGGGGTAAAAAAAATAGGTCAAGTCCAGAAGGGAGGGGAACCGGAAGAGGGACAGTGGTGATCCGGGGATCTCATTCGTATCACCCACAAGCCCCTTGCAGGCAGCCACAAAAGTTGCAGGGGAATTCACAGGCTTAGGCAACAGCTATAGAAAAGGTGCAGAAGACATCCAAAATATGATTATGTGATAAATAAACATGCAAGACCCATACATGAGAAGATGAAATGGCGTGAAAATTAAGGGTCTAGTGAGGAGAAAAATGAGCAGTGTTCTCTTCCTGGGCCAGCTGGTTTGAGTTACATTTTATGAGCAGCATGTGAATTCTAGCGCCCTTGTTGAATTAGCAGCCCAATCGCACATTACTTTTAAGGCTCCCTCTCGAATAGGAGCATCATAACGCTTTTTAATTGGGGCTGATAAAAACGTAGCTTTACTTGTAGGTTCCTGAGAGAAGTGAGTTGTGAAATTGGGTTTTCATTAAACCTAATGACGGGAAATTAAGTATAGTGCGTCTGGTGAAATGGGGTGTGATAAAAGGCATCACTTCTGCATTATCAGAGGTTAATGAGGGAATAGGGGAGGTAAGATACATTGGAAAAGGGAGTCCAACTAGTTGAATTAATAAACCTTGAAAGCCCCTTGGTTCTGAGTCTTCATAGCATCATTAGCACCTGCGTTGAAGTTATGACAAATGTTACAGTGATACAAGTTGTTAAATTTCAAATGCATTTGTTTTCCATTCCAGTGTTGGTTTTGCTGACACCAAGTTTACAGTCTGTCTAGCAATGTGTTTAGGGAAAATACCCATATTGGTTTGGGGAACATTTGGCCTCTCACAAAATTTGCCAGGGGCCCATTCCCAAGATGCCTGTCTCTGCCAGGGAGCCGGCCTCCCAGGCAGTCCACGCCCCAGGGCCTTTGGGAGACCACGGGTCTCCGAAGACATCTGTCCCCATATGCGCTGGTGGTTTAGGTGGGAGACACAGGGCTCTGGGCACGGACTCCAGCTCATGCTGTCCTGGGGATCGTGAAGTGCAGCATCTAGAGAAGCAAACTCAAGTGCCCCTTCCCCATCCCCAAGCCCACCATAGCATCACAGGAGTGATGTTCACTGGAAGGAGGCCTCATATCTATGACAGCTGGGCCACCTGCAGCAAAATAGTGTGTCCTTAAAGAGAGGAATTCTTCTTAAAACCATTCAGCAGCTGCCCACTGGCTTGGAGATTCTCACCCATTTACAGCCTCTTTTACCTAGCTCTCATCAACTCTTACAGCTTTGCCCGCTCACATTTCCACCCACCACCTTCTCTCCATCCCAGCCTCCTTGCTCTTCCCTCAATGTGCTTGGCTTCTCCGGCTTCTGTTCTTGTGCTTCAGATGGTTCTTCTGGTCTGTCTGCCATACCAGACTATCAAGTCTTGAGGGTGAAATCTGTGTGCTGCACATTGACAGTGCCTACCACATCCCTGGCACGTTGAGAGTGAGTTCTCAATAAATCTGACTCCTGATCCCATGGGTGTGGTGGAGAGGAGCAGCCCCCACATTTGCAAAGCTCTACATTGAAACAATGCCAGTGAAAATGTACTACCTGTTACCTACAATTCCAGAACAAGTAAGCAGTATTTTTCTTCTGGGTGGTCAGGAAAGCTGTGCTAACATCTCACCTAGGCCCTTCCTCCTTGTACGGAAACCTGTACGCTCTAGATCTTTCCGTTGGCAATCCTTTCCTTGCTTGGAACAGTTTTGCTCTTGCTGTCACATAGAAAATTTCACTTTTATATACAGAATCAATGTCTGGGGGATTATTGTGACATGAGCGACAGACAAGCTAAAGGAAACATGAATTTTGAAAAGACAAGTTGCAGCAAGTCAGGAATATATGCTAAAGCCTCCCAGGGAGTGAACATGCCATAGACTGAAATGGGGTCTGCACGGGTATCTTGTGGGACCTGAAAATGCTGGGGAGAGTCACATCAAATATAGCAGTTCTCACCGCGTGCATGCCATACCAGGAGTCTCTAGGGCATAGACTGTCCGTGTCTCTGGGAGGAGGTGCAGGAAACCAAGCCTAGATGGTTGTGAGAAAGACAAACTAGCCCTGAAAGACCAGCAATATATGCTTGCCGGGGAGTCAGTAGGGCAAGAATGTGGTGGTTCTGGTACAAAGGGAACAGGGGGATTCACATCTAGCCCCAGCGGAATGGTTTCCCAAGAGACCAGTCAGCACAGCTCAGTGGGTATGAAAACTATTACCAAGGAGAGCATAGACCTTCTATCAAGGAGAGATTTGAGAAAGGAGATGGGGCATAGGACCCAGGCCTGGGAGAAGAAGCTAGCAGGACTAAAGGAAGAGGTTTGGGCTTCCTTAACCTAACAGGTAAGTTCAGCGACACTCCTGGATCAAGAGTGTTAAGCAGTGGGGAAACTAGACCATAAGCAGAAGGCGATCGCTGTTGCAGAGCCCACAGCTAGAGAGAGCAGCTGAGAGGGTTAGCGTCCCTGCTACTGGTTGGGGGTCCACGACTGGCTTCAGTTCCTCTCGAGGATGTAGGCAAATGGACCAGGAGCAGACACGAGGCTCTGATCTCCAGAGACCTGGGGCTCTCTCCTCACTTGCAGGCAGGCACCAAAGATGATTTCCTGGCATCCTCCTTCCTAAACAGCCATCTGGCTTCTCACTTGTTCTGGGATTGGCCAGGATTAGCCAAGACCACCCTTGTCAAGGACTGAGACAGACAGAGGATGACAGCCAACTTGGAATTTTGTCTCTGCTCCGATACGCACCCTTGGAATAGAAACAAACCCAAAGGGTTATGTGTTCTTTGGTTGGTTTGTTGTTTTGATTTTTAAATCGACCGCCACAGCCATGCAAGGGAAGCAGTGCGTCTTTGTTCTTCCTGCTGCTTCCTGATCACCTGAGTCCTGAGTTGGTTCCCCCCGCCCTGGGGGAGGCAGGGAGGACAGAGGGCAAAACTCTCATAGGTGATGTGTGTTTTGCCTCCCTCTCTTTGAAGCAGATGGCAGCCGTGGGGAGCTGTCCCAGCCTACCCTCACGATCCAGACTCACCCCTACCGGGCTTGCGACCCCGTGGAGATGAGCTATCCCCGGGACCAGTTCCAGCCCGCCATCCGGGTGGCTGACCTGCTACAGCACATCACCCAGATGAAGAGAGGCCAGGGCTACGGGTTCAAGGAGGAATATGAGGTAAGAGACCAACGGGGGTGCAGAGGTTTTATGGATGCTAAATCCTTGCTACTCAAGGTATGGTCCCCAGACCAGCAGCATCAGCATCACTTGGGGGCATGCTGGAGAGGCACCCTCTCAGTCCCCATCCAGACATACTGAATCAGTTTGCACTCATACTTTCCTGCAATAGGAAGACAGAATGGCTCAAACCCCATCCCACCTATTGTAAAAAAACAAAAACAAAAAAACCCAGTGATTTCTGGGAGACTTGCTCTGGCCTCGTTATCTTGCTTCTGCTGCTCAACACTCATCCCACACCCCTGCCAAGTCAGTGTCACCTCTGGTGTCTGCTGTCTCCTCTCTCTCTGTCCCTTCTCCTCACCCCTGCTCATCCCTTTCCTCCCTCCCCAGAGCATCTCTAATGCAAAGGACTTTGTGAGTAGTGGTTGTTACTGAGGTTTGGGGAATAAGAGAAGGATTGCAGCAAAGTACAGGAAGTACCTGAATAGAAGTCCTCCTGAGGTTCTGGTCTCCTGACACATGTCTGTCCACTCCCCACCAAAAGTCCTTTGTGGTGTCCTCAAAATCTTCCTTTTTTTCTTCTTCTTCTTCCCAGCAGCCTGGAAAAGAATTCCTACACTCCCCTCACTATTATGCAGAACAACTCAGCTTTCTCTGTCTCCCTCCTTTTGTTTCAGGCCTTGCCCATTAGGCCTCACCTTTTACAAAGAGTGAAATAAAATAGGAGGAAAAATTCATTAAGTTGTTTTCCTGAACTAAAGAGCACCTCATGCCCCCAGAGGAATTTTGCAAGCCTCCTCCTGAAGCCAGCTCTGAAAACAAGCATTTCTTTCTTTGACTCTCCTTTTCCTCTCTCTCTCTCCCTCTCCTCCTTCCTTCCCAAAATATCTTTCGAGCATCTACTGTATGCCAGGCTCTGAGTTATATGTACTAGTTTTTTGTGGGTTTTTATTTCACATGCAGCATGTGCCCCAAATATGCTTGCTTCAGTTACACTGTGTGCAATGGGAACGCATTGACTCAGACTCTACACATTTGGAATTCTTGATAATGCAGACTAAGTTTATCTCTCAGACTATATTCTGAGAAAAAGCTTACAAAGCAGTATTTCACAAGCTGTATGAGGTCATGAAATTGTGCTAAACTGGGATCCAGACAGCCAGATTCCAATACAATAAACCGTGTGATATTAGCATATCATTTTGCTCCCTGAGTTTTGAGATTCTTTATTAGTTGAGTGGAGAGTTTGGATAAGGTGATTTCTAAGGGGCCGGTCTGGTCCTAAAACTAGGAGAGTATAAAACACGGTGGCAGGGGGCATGTTTGACACACTTATGAGAACAAAAACATTTATGTCAATGGATAGGAGTAATGACCAGCTCAAGAGAACGTACATTTAATTTCAAATATGGTCCAAGGAAAAGAGCATTTTTCATATGCTCAGTCTGTAAGTTTTGGAGGAAATTGGGATAATAGTTGAAGGAGATTGTCTCATCACCTCCCGTCCCTGGGCCTTATTTCCTAGGGGTTTTGTTGAATAGTCCCAGCCCCTGAAAGTGTTATACACACGTGCTTATGCACACCTATGTAGCTCTGACTGGCGAGTGAATGTCAGGAGAGAAAGTGCTGTTGGTAAAGGCACATTCAGTGTCATGATGGTTTAATAGGTCATCAGCCCTACTATTTCATTTGTTTTAAGGTTTGAATAGCATTAAGGGAGACAGCTGACTTATCCAAAAGGGGAACAAATAGTCAAAGACTGAGAAACACTATTCTAGAACCTGTGGTCTAACATCTGAAAACAAAAATACAAATACATTTGACTCCTTTAGTACTTTTCTTTCCAGAATGATATCTTTTTTGAAAGTATCCATCCCTGTGTGATAGGATTTGGGTTGATTTTTAAAATTTATTTTTGTGCCTTTTTGGATTTTCTAAACTTTCTAACCTGGAATCGGTCCACTTACATAGTAAGAGAGAAAACTGTGCATGTTGTTCCATCATTTAGACCCCAAACGGAAACATCGCTAACTAGACCAGCCTTGCGTTCAATCTGTTCAAATTATATTAATCAGTTAACTGGGATGTTTAGCTTCTAGTTACATTTTCTGATTAACTGGAGGTTAATTGGGAAGCGTTACTTTATGGGAATCTTTCCACAATGTGCCCGTCCCCTTTCCTAGACTCGAGCTGGATGTTGCTTTGATCATCAAAGCTCCCATGATGTCTGGAATCTATATAACAGGCATATGAGTCACAGGTCTGCTTGAAGACTATGCTCTGTTGTAATCATAAGGTTCCTGGGCCTCCAATCCTACTGTCAAACCAACATGCTACGTGTTCTTTCTTGCCTGTTGCTCCTGCTCAGGTTTGTTTTGTTTTGTTTTGTTTTTTTCATACAAATGAGTGGGTTTGACAAGTTGACCTCTCAGGGGCGGCTGGCTGGCTCAGTTGGTTCAGTGTCTGACTCTTGATTTCAGCTCAGGTCATGATCTCAGGGGTCGAGTCCCATATGGGGCTCTGTGCTCAGTCTGCTCAAGATCCTCTCTCTCCCTTTGCCCCTCCTCCCACTCATGTAGTATGTTACACAGTGAAACAGACTATTTGCTGTGTTAGGAACTACCCCAAATCTTAGCGACACAAAACAACCAATGTATTGTGCTCATTGATTTTGTGGGTCACAAATTTGAACATGGCACAACTGGGTCTGCTTCTGCTCCTTGGTGTCTGAAACTTTGACATGGAAGGCTCTAAGGCCGGGGCTGAAATCATCAGAAAGTGTCTTTCCTTTCATATCTAGTGATTGCTGCAGGCTGTCTGCTGGGATCTCAGTAGGATTGCCAGCTGGAACACCTACACATGGCCTCTTTGGGTGGCCTGGGCTTCCTCACAGCATGGTAGCCTCAGGATGTTGGACTTCTTACGTGGTAGCTCATAGTTTCAAAGGCAAGTCTCTTAGCTAATAAGGTAGAAAGTACATCATCCCTTGTGACCTAGACTTGAACATCATAAAGCATCACTATTACCTCATTGTATTGGTCATAAGCAAGTAATAACTGCCTATAGTCTAAGGAAGGGGAATTAGACTCCATCTCTTGATGGATAGAGAGGCATTTGCAAGATTCTAAAAGAGAATGCAGAACAGGAGATATTGGAAAATACAATCTTTGGATGATACAATCTTCCACAAGTACCATGGAAAAAGAAAGGGTGGAGAAAGGAAGGGAGATGGTATATTCCAGGGACATAAGGTAAGTGGGTTCCAATATTAAATAGGGTAGAAAGGTAGTCATTAATTAAAGGATAAGGTTTGAGCAGACACATGGTGGAAGAAATCTAGAGGAAGAAAGTTCCAGATCAGGGGAGTACAAGGAGGCCAAGAGTGACATGAGTAGAGTAATATAAGATGACATTGGAGAAGTAAAGGGGGATCTGACCATGTAGTGCCTTTGGCTTTTACTCTGAATGAAATGGAAAGCCACTGCAGAAATTTGAGAAGATAAATAACCATCTGACATTATTTTGCAATACTCCCTCTAGCTACTGTGTTGAGAAGAGACATAGGAAGACATGAGTAAAATCAGGGAGACCAGTTCAGAGGCCATGGCAGTTAATGCCATGGTGAGAGACAAAGGTGACACAATCAAGGTGTGGCAATGGAGGTGGTGAGAAATGGTTGGATTCTGAATATATCTTACAGATAGAACCAACAGGATTTCCTAGTACATTGGCATGGTGTGTGAAAGAAAGAGAGGAATCCAGAGTGATTCCAGGGCTATTATCTGAGCCACTGGAAGGATGGGGTTATCACTAACGGATATGGGGAAGCCATGGGGAGAACAGACTTGGGGCCAATGGAACAACTGGGAATTCAATTTTGAACTGAGTTTGAGATGTCTATTAGACTTGATAGTGGAGAGGGATAGTAGGTAGTTGGATATATGAGTCTGGAATTTGAGAAAGAAGCCTGAGTTGGGGAGAAAACTTCAGGAATTAGTGTCATATAGATGATATTAAAGCCATAAGACTGCTCAAAGTCATGAAGAAGTGAGCATCGACAGAGATGATAACCAAGGACTGAGCCTTGTGGAATTTCAGTTCAATGTGTGAGTACTCTCCATAGACCAGATGTTGTACTAGGCTCTAGGAACTGAGAAGAGATAGAGCCCTAGCCTTCTGGGAGAATTTAGAGCATATTCTTAGACACAGGCATATAAACTGATCACTTCTATATCTTGGCAAAATGTCACAGTCAAGTGCTATGGGAACCCTTGGGAGTGGCATGCATTCATCCTAGCCTGGGGATGGATGGCCACTGGCTTTCTGGAAGACATAAAGCCTAAGCCAAAGCTTGAGAAATAGGAATAATCAGATGAAAGCAAAGAAGGGTGTTCTGGGCAGAGGGACTAGACCAGGCTACAGCATGGAGATACACATGGCAGGTTGAGTGAAGAGAACCAGAAGCAGTGTGGCACACAAACTATGTTTGTTGCACGAAGGAGTGGGCTGGGGTAGGGAAGCAAAGGGACATTTGTCAGGCTAAGGAATTTGGATTTTATTCTAGGGGTCATGCGGAACCATGGAAGGGAGCAGCATTTTTTTAAAGTTGAATTAGCATTTTAGATTTAATTGTCTGGCATAGATCAGAGCAGGGAGACCAGGGGCAGGTAGGCGGGTAGGCGACGAGGACACTAATTGAAGGAAAAGATGGAATTGCTCAAACCGGGAGACTGGGCCCAGAGCCCAGACAAGCCCACACACATTCCCTCAGGTAGAGACGTAAAATCAGCTCATGCTCTTTGGCATGTAAACTTGAGTCTCTCAATATATATATTTTAAGTTCAATGACTTGAATTCATGTATGAATCGTTCTGAGTTAATAGTCAAAACACCTGGATTCAAGTCCTGTCTCTTTCATTAAGTATCTGGGTGACCTTGGGCAGGTCATTCTCCTTTCTGGGCCTCCATTTCCATACTTATGCAATGAGGGAAAAGGGATTGGTCCAAGTGATCTAAAAAATGCCTATGTCCCACATATTTTGTGAGCCTAGGTAGGAACTAATTGTCCAGGCCAGCTGGATCTCCCTCCTATTGATAGTCCCACTGGACCCCTTTCTGGGTCTGCCCTCCATAGTTTCATCTCAAGTCCTAGCAACCATGATTGACCAGGGACCCTGGGTTCCCAGGAACTCAAGGAGACCTAAGGCAAATTAACTGCACCTCCCATACAAATATGAGGCCTGGAGGTTTTCAGTCTCGGCCACACATTAGAATGACATAGGGAAATTTTAAAAACACCAATGCCCAAGTTGTTCTTCAGACCAATTAAATCAGAATTCCTGGAGGTGGGATCCAGAAATCTGTATTTTCTAAGCCCTCCTGGTAACTATAATGTACTTTCAAGGTTAAGGGACACTGGTCTAAGGAGACCCATGGAGTCCCCAGTGCATGTCCTGCCTGTGCCCCCAGACCCATCACCTCACCTACTCTACTTGCTGCTGGTCACATCTGATGCCATGGGGCATGTGACATCCCCTCACAGAGGCGATGGAACCCAGCCACATTGAAGCTAAGAGGCTTCTGCACATGATCTTGGACTGCAGAGTCTTCCCTTCTCCCTGTCCTATTTCTCCCAGCCCAGATTCTCCCACCTTCCCCAGTTGCAAAACAAAAACCCTAGCCTGCCAACATGCTCGGAGATGTTGGCTGGAGAGAGGGGTTGTCTGTGAGCCTGGTAAGCCCAGGCATCATCATGGTCAGAAGAGTAGCAGGCTCAAAGAAGATGCGAAACAACAGGAGGAGGTGACTTTGTCATGGAGAGAAGGGAAGCATTTTAATCCCAGTCCAATCCGGGCAGTCTGTCACCATAATGAATGATGAGCCCAGTGGGGCAACCAGAAGGTATGTGG
>NW_027818356.1:0-276 GCF_054177405.1 Leptonychotes weddellii | reverse complement strand
GTAAACGCAGCCCTGGCTCTCGGAGGGTAGTGGGTCCTCAGGGGGCAGCAGAAACCTCTCCTGCCCTGCGGTGCCCTGGGTCAGATAACGCCATGACGTCTTCTGACAGCAGGCAGTTGCTGCGCCCACAGGGAAACCGCCCCCTCCCGGGTGGAGGTGCGCGCGCGCCCCCTGCTGGCTGCCCTGGGAATCCCTACAAACTTTTCTTTTTTTTTTTTATTCTTATGTTAATCCCCATACATTACATCATTAGTTTTAGATGAAGTGTTCCATGAT
>NW_027818355.1:0-276 GCF_054177405.1 Leptonychotes weddellii | reverse complement strand
CCTGCTCGGCGGGGAGTCTGCTTCTCCCTCTGACCCTCCTCCCTCTCATGCTCTCTGTCTCTCATTGTCTCTCTCTCAAATAAATAAAATCTTTAAAAAAAAAAAAGATTCAATGAGGAGGGGGCACCTAGGTGGCTCAGTCGGTTAAGCGTCTGCCTTCAGCTCAGGTCACGATCCCAGGGTCCTGGGATGGAGCCCCGCATCGGGCTCCCTGCTCCACGGGAAGCCTGCTTCTCCCTCTCCCTCTGCCCCTCCCCCAGCTCGTGCTTGCGCTCT
>NW_027818354.1:0-276 GCF_054177405.1 Leptonychotes weddellii | reverse complement strand
TTTTACTTCAAGTATTAGTCATAAGATTCTTTCCACAAGATCAGGAAAACATATAGAGCATGTTTTTCAGAGAATTTTCATATGTCCAGACCTATCAATTGGTTTAGGAAGGAGTGTGCTATCCTATCCTACATCACCTCTTAGGATCTGAAGGATGTGGTGTAAAGAGTCTGTACTTGGAGAGAATACATTAACACCACACCTTCAAAGGAGTGTTTATTATTAAGGAACGCAGCCATCAAAAGGAATGACATCTTGTCATTTGCAACGATGTGG
>NW_027818353.1:0-276 GCF_054177405.1 Leptonychotes weddellii | reverse complement strand
TAAATGGAAAATGAAGACAAGACAGGAAAAACAGAAGGTCCAACACATTTATTACCTTTTAAAATTAAAAACAAAAACCAGAAAACAAAACAGTGAAAGAGGAGGTGGGAAAATGATAGTTTAAGAAAATTTCCCAGAACTGAAGATGAGTTTCCAGATGGTAGGAGCCCACCCAATGCCCAGTGCAATGAACTGGAAAAGATGCATGCTAAACTCACTATGGGGAGGTTAAAAAACACCCAAAACATGGGGAAAAAAGGATGACCCTAAAAGCTT
>NW_027818352.1:0-276 GCF_054177405.1 Leptonychotes weddellii | reverse complement strand
TGTGGGTCTGTCTGTCTGTCTCTGTCTCTGTGTGTCTGTTCTGTCTCTCTGTGTCTGTCTGTCTGTCTCTGCGTGTGGTGTGTGTGTGTGTGTGTGTAAAGCAGTTCCACGTACCAGAGGTTGCCCACTTGATCCTCCTGTCCCAAACCAGGATTACCGAGGCTTAGATAGCAGCTCTTCTGCTCCCCCGCAGTCCTTCTTTCCAAAATATCTCACACCTGCTGGGTGATGTACTCTGGCATTAACCTTGAAGGGCTTGTAACACCGTCTCCGTCG
>NW_027818351.1:0-276 GCF_054177405.1 Leptonychotes weddellii | reverse complement strand
TCAGGCTCCATGCTTAACGAGGAGCCTGCTTCTCCCTCTGCCCCTCCCCCTGCTCGTGCTCTCTCTCTCTCTCTCTAACAAATAAATAAAATCTTTAAAAAAAAGGTTACTAATAAAACCCATATATCTAAATTTTGCAAGTCTATGTAGTAATTCTTTTTTCTCCAGTTCATAATAGTCTAAACCTGTATCTTAATTGTTTGTGAAGCATAAAATTTCTTTACCCATTTTCCTTCTTCAAGTATGTCTGAGAATTCATAAATATTGCAAAAATCT
>NW_027818350.1:0-276 GCF_054177405.1 Leptonychotes weddellii | reverse complement strand
CTGCAAAGATCACCTGCCGCTGAAAGCATTATTCATTTGGGTTAATGTAGCTCCAAATCCTAATGGTTCCCTTCTTCATGTTTTCCGGAGATGGCGGAAGGATCACCTAGAGGGAAAATCACTCCATATGTTGCTCAGACATATACCCTTGTATGCACGGGTGTGAGCATGTGGTACACACATAAAACAGGAGACATTGTGTGTGTGTGTGCGTGTGCGTGCGTGTAGGGGTGTGCATCTGTGTAAGGGCACATTTCAGACTCTGAACCAGTGTGT
>NW_027818349.1:0-276 GCF_054177405.1 Leptonychotes weddellii | reverse complement strand
TAGAATATCGCAGGTGGTTAGTTTTGAAGTACAAAGCTGGGAGCCATGATTCTGCAGGAAGATATCAGAGGATAAATGGCAGCAGGAGGGTGCCTGGCCATGGGGATCCTACAATGCTGGTGAACGACAACCTCCCTCCATGGGGTCAGGCACAGACTTGCAGACCGGTAGAGGCGGGGAAAGGACTTTAGGGCAGCCCCTGGGGCAGAAACCTGGAGTGGCGGGGTCAATCGCACGCAAACTGAGAGTGGCTGGTGGTTTTAAAAGCACAAAGGG
>NW_027818348.1:0-276 GCF_054177405.1 Leptonychotes weddellii | reverse complement strand
TGCAATTGCTGGATCGTACGGTAGCTCTATTTTCAACTTTTTGAGGAACCTCCATACTGTTTTCCAGAGTTATTGCCGCCTTTTTTAAAAACCCAAACAGCCTTACGTTTCTGGACACATTATTTTTCAGAGGGAAAAATGCTGGGTCTTCTGTGATGGCGGCGCTCTAGTTATATGCAATTTTGTTACGTTTATTTGACTTAAAAGTAAGCAAGAGAACACACACAGGTGGCTGAGTCTTCCATAGCCGTAGCTAAATCGATACCATATTTCATT
>NW_027818347.1:0-276 GCF_054177405.1 Leptonychotes weddellii | reverse complement strand
CGAGCCCTGGTTCCATCAGAGACCCGGGGAGACGCAGGGAGACATGGGGAGACGCTGGCTCTGCAACCCCGTCCGGTCCGGCCTTAGCATCTCAGAGAGGCCGCCTCTGTGGGGTTGAAGGGAAGTGCAGCCCTCAGGCATTTTCTGAGTGGTGGAGGAGGGTTAGAAACCAGAACCCAGACTGGTCCTCGTTGGCCCTCCCAGTGGCGCCCAGGAGGGTCTGGTCAGCGCTTCCCAGCACACCCTGACCACAGCGCTGCACTCCTAGCAGAGGGT
>NW_027818346.1:0-2642 GCF_054177405.1 Leptonychotes weddellii | reverse complement strand
GGTGGGTGGGGTGGGGGAATGGGTTAGCCTGGTGATGGGTATTAAAAAGGGCATGTATTGAATGGAGCACTGGGTGTTATACGCAAACAATGAATCATGGAACACTACATCAAAAACTAATGATGGAGATGGGGGGGCGGAGCAAGATGGCAGAGGAGTAGGAGACCTGGATTTCATCTGGTCCCAGGAATTCAGCTGGATACGGATCAAACCATTCTGAATACCTATGAACTCAACAGGAGATTGAAGAAAAGAATAGCAACAACTCTCTTAACAGAAAAGCGACCACTTTCTGGAAGGTAGGACTTGCGGAGAAGTGAATCCGAGGTGATATTTGGGAGGATAGACGGTGGGGGAGGGGGCCTCCATTGGCCACTTCTGGCAAGTGATAGAGCAGTGGAGCACAAAATCAGAACTTTTAGAAGTCAGCTCCGCTGAGGGACGTCACTCCAGTGGATAAGCAGGAGGTGAAACCCTTGTGGGACAGTGTGGTCTGAGGACCCTCGGGGGTCCTAGGTATCAGAGCAGGGAAGTTGGCTGCAGAGACGGAGCTGAGGAGTGGGCTCTCAACTCGGGGTTGCCATAAACCGTGATCCAAGTGGCAGATCTGGGGAGACTCCCCTTCCTCCCCCCAGAGGAGCAGCACAGGAGCACACTGCAGGGATCTGCTGGGTTTGGAGACTCCACACGGGGTCGAGTGCCAGAGACAGAAACGCTCGGTCACAGGCCGGCTGAGCACAGAGTATGGCTGGAGACCAGGGAGATGGGAGTGATTGAAGGCTTTTCTCTGGGGGTGCACGGAGGAGTGGGGCCCCAAGTTCTCGGCTCCTCTGGGGTGGAGATTGGGAGGCTGCCATTTTCACTCTCATCCCCAAAGCCAAGCAGAAAGCTTGCAGGGAACAAAAGCTCCCGAGAGAAAACCCAAGCAGATTATTTAGCCGAGAACAGCAAGGAAGGGGCAATTCCGCATCCAGCAAGGACATTTGGGAACCACGTCAACAGGCCCCTCCCCCAGAAGATCAGCAAGAACCGCCAGCAAAGGCCAAGTTTACGGATCAATGAGAATGGCAGGACTACAGCGCTAGGGGAATACTGCACATAGAGTTCATAGCTTTTTTACCATGATTCTTTAGTCTTCCAAAGTTAAGTTTTTTTAACTGCCTTTTTTTTTTTAATTTTTCTTTTTCCCTTTTTCAACCAACATCTTATCAATCCCTTTTTTAAAAACATCCCTTTTTAAAAAAAAACATTTTTTATTTTTCATTTTTAGAGTCATATTCTATCCCTTCATAGTAGTTACCCTTATTTTTGGCATATATATATAAGTTGCTCTCTCTTTAAAATTTTGAGATACAGTTTCTTCTAACAGATCAAAATATATCCTAAGTCTCTAGTGTATGGCTTTGTTCTAGTCTCGTGCCTGGTCACATTCTCTCCCTTTTTTTTTTAAATCCTCTTCTTTCTTTTTTCAAACAACTTCTTATCTTATCAATTCCTTTTATAAAATTTTTTATAATTTTCATGTTTACAGTCATATTCCATCCCTATATCATATTAACCCTTATTTTTGTACATATATAAGTTTTTCTTTCTTTAAAATTTTGGGAGGCACTTTCTTCTAACAGACCAAAATACACCGAAAATCTAGTGTGTGGCACTGATCTATGCACCAGCCTGACCATATTTGATCATATTCTGTTTTGTTTTGTTTTGTTCTGTTTTTGTCTTTTTCTTTTTTTTTCTTTTTCTTCTTTCTTTCCCTTTCTTTTCCCCTGGTTTCAGGTCTTCTCTGATTTGTTTAGATTATATTTTCTGGGGACGTTGGTACCCTGTTAGCATTTTGTTCTCTCATTCATGTATTCTCCTCTGGACAAAATGAGAAGAAGGAAAAAATCACCTCAACAAAAAGAACAAGAGGCAGCACCAACTGTCAGGGACCTACTCAATACAGATATTAGTATGATGTTGGAACTAGAGTTCAGAATGATGATTTTAAAGTTACTAGCTGGGCTTGAAAAAAACATGGAAGTTATTAGGCAAACCCTTTCTGGAGAAATAAAAGAACTAAAATCTAACCAAGTAGAAATCAAAAAGGCTATTAATGAGGTGCAATCAAAAATGGGGGCTCTAACTGCTAGGATAAATGAGGCAGAAGAGAGAATTAGCGATATAGAAGACCAAATGATGGGAAAAAAGAAGCTGAGAAAAAGAGAGATAAACAACTACTGGATCACGAGGGCAGAATTCGAGAGGTAAGCGGTATCATAAGACGAAACAACATTAGAATAACTGGAATCCCAGAAGAAGAAGAAAGAGAGAGAGGCAGAAGGTATATTGGAGCAAATTATAGCAGAGAACGTTCGTTCCTAATTTAGGGAAGGAAACAGGCATCAAAATCCAGGAGGCACAGAGAACCCCTCTCAAAATCAATAAAAATAGGTTAACACCCTGACATCTAATAGTAAAACTTACGAGTCTCAGAGACAAAAAGAAAATCCTGAAAGGAGCTCGGGAGAAGAGATATGTAACCTACAATAGCAGAAACATTAGATTGGCAACAGACCTATCCACAGAGACCTGGCAGGCCAGAAAGGACTGGCAGGAGATATTCAGAGCACTAAATGAGAAAAATATGCAGCCAA
>NW_027818345.1:0-276 GCF_054177405.1 Leptonychotes weddellii | reverse complement strand
TGTTATGCACAAACAATGAATCATGGAACACTTCATCTAAAACTAATGATGTAATGTATGGGGATTAACATAAGAATAAAAAAAATATAAAAAAAAAATAACACATTCCTATTATTAGCAATATAATAACATACATTCCCATGGTGGAAAAGACTATGATAAACAGAAATTTTCCCTTTTTACTCTATGGATTTCTGCATATTATTTTCACGTGGAAATTACTTCGTGTGTGTGTGTTTAGTAGAAAACTCCAGGTGCAATTTTGTGTCCAGTTTC
>NW_027818344.1:0-276 GCF_054177405.1 Leptonychotes weddellii | reverse complement strand
GCTAGTGGTCTCTTTCTTAGAACTTTCAGTACCATTTTATGTAATAGAGTGAGTGGACTCTAAGCATTCTTTCCAAAACCTTTGGTACTTGGTAATCCACTATGGTGGCAAGAATTTTTCATGTGTAAGGTTCCAATAACAGAACTGACTTTGTCTGGGATATCAGATGTGTACCAGCATAGCCATTTTTTTTTTTTTTGTATTTTCCTTATAATTCTATTTATTTATTTATTTATTTTTTATTCTTATGTTAATCCCCATACATTACATCATTAG
>NW_027818343.1:0-276 GCF_054177405.1 Leptonychotes weddellii | reverse complement strand
TTTTTTTAAGTGTGTCATAAATATGATTTTGTACTTTTTCTTTCTTTTGGGGGGCAAAAGATAAATAATGTAAGACCAAAAAAAATACTAAATAAAATTTTGAATTCTCTCCAACCAGACAATTAACAACTGCTATGAACATTTGGTGTATTATTGAAACTAGGTAAATATTTTGGGGTTATCTGTTCTCTAAAGAGACTTAACATTCTTTCTTTTTGCTAAGATCCAAAGAATCTCTTATTCTCTCTCTCTGAAAAAAAAAAAATGGTGAAAATC
>NW_027818342.1:0-276 GCF_054177405.1 Leptonychotes weddellii | reverse complement strand
CACGAAGGGTGCCCATCACCAGAGCCTCCACGGAAGCTCCTTAATATCCTGCCTGCCTGTTCCCCACGAGCCCGGCATGAGCAGTAAGGACATCCATCTACATTCTCACCAGGAGGAGAACACCACCACTAAGAGCAAACATGGGTCCACCAAGGAACAAGGACAGAGAGGGCCAAGCAGAGGAGACACGAATGAGCGGATGAAGAAGGCTATCCGTGTGTCCTCGAGCTAGGGACGGCAACCCTGTGCTCAGTGACACCACCACTCTCAACTGCT
>NW_027818341.1:0-276 GCF_054177405.1 Leptonychotes weddellii | reverse complement strand
GCTTCTCCCTCTCCTACTCCCCCTGCTTGTGTTCCCTCTCTCACTGTGTCTCTGTCAAATAAATAAATAAAATCTTTAAAAAAAAAAGGGGGTGCCCCCTGGAGTTACACACCACGGAAGGCCATTGCTCTGTAGCCACTGAAGTGTAAGGTTCCCTGATCAAAAGACAAGGGACTGAGAGACAGCCTGGATTTCTGCTGGCCAATGTCATCATTCTGGAGTCAGTTATCCACTCTGAGCACAGAGGAAAAGCCTGGAAGCCTCTTTCTGAAATGT
>NW_027818340.1:0-276 GCF_054177405.1 Leptonychotes weddellii | reverse complement strand
TGGAAGAACAAATATTGTGAAGATGTCAATGCTACCTAGAGCATTCTACACATTCAATACAATCCCTACCAAAATACCATCAACTTTTTTCAAAGAAATGGGACAAATAATCCTAAAATTCGTATGGAACCAGAAAAGACCCCGAATAGCCAGAGGAATGTTGAAAAAGAAAAGCAAAGCTGGCGGCATCACAATTCTGAACTTCAAGTTCTATTACGAAGCTGTAATCATCAAGACAGTATGTTACTGGCCCAAAAACAGACACATAGATCAATG
>NW_027818339.1:0-276 GCF_054177405.1 Leptonychotes weddellii | reverse complement strand
CCAACAGTGGTCTTGGCCTGGTCTTGCAGACAGGTTTCCTCCATGACTGCAAAAATGGTTTGGTTATGGAGACAATCAAAAAGTGCTGGACCATGGGTGTGAGGCTAGAGCACAGTTAAATAGGGTGGAATATTCCCGCACTCTTCTGCCTCCCTAGAGACATTCGTTCTGATAAGGCCCTGGATAATCCACACGTCTGGATTTCTGCACCCCAGCCAGGGATTTGCAGGAAGAGAACTCTTTCTTCCTCTCTGTTTGAGTTCCTATTGATTCTGT
>NW_027818338.1:0-276 GCF_054177405.1 Leptonychotes weddellii | reverse complement strand
GAGGATGGGTTAGTCTGGTGATGGGTATTGAGGAGGGCACGTTCTGCATGGAGCACTGGGTGTTACGCACAAACAATGAATCATGGAACACTACATCTAAAACTAATGATGTAATGTATGGGGATTAACATAAGAATAAAAAAAAAAGAGTGCCTTAGGCTTCCCCTCTAGAGAGTTTGATTTAATTGTTCCAGGGGCAAGGCATACATAGGGCCTGCTTTTGTTGTTATTTTAGGCTCTCTAGATAATTCTTTTTTTTTTTTTTAGATTTTATTT
>NW_027818337.1:0-276 GCF_054177405.1 Leptonychotes weddellii | reverse complement strand
TGAAATGGGTGTGCCTGGGTAGTCTGTTTCTTTGACTAGGGACAGTGTTGTGATCAGTTGTGGCCATGGTTACATTGAGAATGATTTGATGTGCTGAGAGGCTCCAGGCTTAATTCCCAAGTAACAATTCAAAAGAAGACAAACCTTTACCCCAGAACTCGATTTAATTGGGATGTAAAAGGAGCTACCCTCAGTGGTTAATTAGCATCGAAGTAAAGGATCCTAGAGGTTCACCAGCAAGATCTCCCCAGAGCCTCATTAAGAAAGCTGAGATTG
>NW_027818336.1:0-276 GCF_054177405.1 Leptonychotes weddellii | reverse complement strand
GAGTGCAATTAGTGTACAGTTTGGCAGAGAGTAAATAATAAATATTAAATATAAGGAAGATGATGATTCATTTCTCAACTTTCAAAACAGAAAGAAGCAAGCCTCCATTTATTATATTCTTATGTCCATCGGTAAATTCAAGATGTACAAAAGCACCAGCACTGAAAAACACGTTCTCTCCATCCACTATCACACCGCAGTGAAAAAGTCGGGGAACATTCCTAAGTGTAATTAGCTTGCAGGAATACATAAAAACACATGTGTGGAAAAGATGCT
>NW_027818335.1:0-2642 GCF_054177405.1 Leptonychotes weddellii | reverse complement strand
GGGGGGGGGCGGGGAAATGGACTAACAAAAATGCAGGTTCCTGGGCCTCATCCCAGCCCCACAGCATCAGGATCTTTATTTTAGGAAATGCCTTGCATGATTCTGAGATCTGCCAAACAGGCCAGAGTTTGAGAACCGGTGGGGCTGGGGATTAGAACATCCTCCTTTGAGGGCTTTGTCCTCAACCCAGGAGGCTTCCCAAAAGGTGTTAAATACTTAACACTGTTGTGTGGGGGCCGCAGTGGCTGCTGTGTGGGAGCCAAGTGCTCATTAGCACTTGTATAGGAACCTCTGCCTGTTCTTGAGAGTTAATTTCTTGGCAAACAATGAGAGTCTTCATAAAGCACTTCTGCGGAGTGAGGACAAATTTGGGGTAATGTAGTGCAAATTGTAGGAAGTGAGTACATTAGCACGGAAGAGATTTAGTAAGCCTGGAAAAGAGATTTAGTATGTCTGGCAAAAAGATGTAAATTTGGGGGAAACAAGGTGAATATGGTAATAAAAATAAAGGCCAATCACTTACGGTTAAACCTCTTCTTTTTAGAAAATAATGCTTTTGAGAGAATATGTCGGAGTCTGTAGATCATACAGATACCTGTAAAATAGGAAATGTTTTGTGGACTTTGCTACATGTATCTTTGCGTCGGTGGCACCAACAGTATTTTTTGGTAATAGGTAATAGTGGCAAAGTAAATAAAGCCTTTAACCCGCCCTCTGGCCCTCTGACTTTCTGATTTCTCACTTCTATCAAGAATTTTCCTCATCCATCCATTTCATCCCCCTATAATGGGAGTGAACTACTAATTGCCCTTTGGGTTTCCCTCATGGCATCATGAATCTTACCACTCTTCCATCCTTTTTTAACATTTTCAAATGCATTCCTCTTTTGAGCATCCCTGATACAGAAGGATAATGTACGAATTTATACCTTTATCAATTTAAAAGTCTTGCAAGCATGCGGTCTTTTTTTTTTTTTTAAGATTTTATTTGACAGAGAGAGACACATCGAGAGGGGGAACAAAAGCAGGGGGAGTGGGAGAAGCAGATCTCCCGCGGAGCAGGGAGCCCCATGAAGGGCTGGATGCTGGGCTCGATCCCAGGATGCTGGGATCAGGACCTGAGCCGAAGGCAGACGCTTAACGACTGAACCACCCAAGCGCCCCAGGCTTGTTTTCTTTTTTTTTATAGTATCAATAGCAAGTCTTCATTTAGACTCCACTCTTTGTTAAATAGCTCATTAATGTTTTAATTTAAACAAAAATCATTAAAATCATTAAATCATAGAGATTCATTTTATATAGAAACATGTATAAGAGACGAATGTCATTTACATACCTTGGTTTATTATTTCCCATGAAAGAAAAAGAAATAGATGGAGAAAGTGTTCTTGTGAGGTCTTCATTTAAAATAATATGAAAAATAAGAATTCACCCATAGGCATGTTAAAACAAAGTCTAAAAGTGCACCTTCCTCTCACTGATTACTTTCAGTTTGTATATTTTATTTCTCACTCTGTGAACCTAACCATGGGATTTGGCAACCACTCCAAGAATCTGAATTTTAAAGATAGGGGTAAGAGGTTGTAGTCATAGCTATTTCCAATTCCAGGAATGAAAATGCTGTGTGCGGAGTTCATGGAAATGGTTCCCATAATTATTTATATGTTAAACTTGCCATAATAAGTAAAACAAAGACCCCAGTATCATTAGAAATTGGGTGTATGTGACTTTAAAAGTTTTTGGCTCACGGCCAGCCTTTCACCAGTATGCTGGCCACTTTGGGTAGCATTGGCAACTTCTTTCGCAGGTTTTCCAGTTGATGCCGTTTCAAACAGCAGGAGGGTGACGTCTCTGTATTCAGAACACCTAACAATGCCTGTTCAAAACAGATTCCTGACTCCTTAAGCTTGCCTAGAAAGATTGTTTCTCTGAAATCTCCTCTAGAGACATGGAGCTATCTTAATTACTTCTAACATTAGCTGAGTATTTAAAATATTACATATTACAGTATCTAACTAGCTGTGTTTCAGGGCCTCCTCTATCCAAATAAATAAGCATCCATGTGCTCAGATAATCCATTATATCATGGCATTTGTCAAAAACAACTTCAAGTAGAAAATAAACTGTTTCTCAGTGAAACATTAGCCTCCTAATGGTAGACATGTTTGCTCTGGGAATCAATAACTTCAATCTAATCATTTCTACAGTTTTGAGAGCCAAGCTGTTGTCGAGATGCTGGTTCTAGTTGAGGGAAGTTGCTTATATTTTGTAACATGGATCTCTCACCCTCTTTCCTCAGCACCTTTGAATTTACTGTAGTCAACTGTGACTGCCTTCAGGTTTTGGTTTTGGAACTGTGGTCTGGCGTGTGTTGGAAGTGTGACTTTTGCCATAGTTCAAAGAGCATACTTGAGGCTGCTGTAGGATGCTGGCTGTGGTCTTTCTGGAGTTGGAGCAGGAAAATACACATTTAATAAAATCAGATTGAGCACCACCTTTTTTGTGATCCTTGTGGCTATCAATAAATACTTTTTTTGCTAGGTTTTCCTCTTGGATACAACTGGAGTTTAATTTTTAGTATGATATTAAAATTATATATAAACCAGTAATTTTTAATTAATGAGTACATTCCTATGAACTTTT
>NW_027818334.1:0-276 GCF_054177405.1 Leptonychotes weddellii | reverse complement strand
TGATGTAATGTATGGGGATTAACATAAGAATAAAAAATTAAAAAAAAATTTAAAAAGGCTAAAAAAAAAAATAATAATAATAAAAAAAACTTTGCCCAGGAGAAAGGATTCTGAGAATATAGTAGAGTAGGAAGCATCAGGAATCTGTCTCCCTACCTAGACAACAATTGCACTGGCAGAATCTGTCTCATGTAACTCTTTTTGGAACTCTGGAGTCTGTTGAAGGCTTGCAACTTGGAAGGTAAACTGTGATTAATTTTGTTAAATTTCAGCTCT
>NW_027818333.1:0-276 GCF_054177405.1 Leptonychotes weddellii | reverse complement strand
GTTGTGCATGAACAATGAATCATGGAACACTTCATCTAGAACTAATGATGTAATGTATGGGGATTAACATAAGAATAAAAAAAAAAAAAGATAAAAAAAAAATGGAATTGGTGGTGAAAGAGTACGGTGGAGAGGCAGGCCTGAGAGGACATGGAAAACCTTATTCTTTGTAGATAGGGATGAATCTTGAATATTAAAATGTAAGACATCCCTAACCTTATTACCTTAGTTTCCTGGTGACTAATGGTGTTGGTTTATTGCTATCAGAATTGTCCC
>NW_027818332.1:0-276 GCF_054177405.1 Leptonychotes weddellii | reverse complement strand
TGGTGAGCGCTGTGAATTGTGTAAGACTGTTGAATCACAGACCTGTACCTCTGAAACAAATAATACATTATATGTTAAAAAAAAAAAAGATAATAGGAAGGGAAAAATGAAGGGGAGGAAATCGGAGGGGAAGACGAACCATGAGAGACTATGGACTCTAAGAAACAAAGTGAGGGTTTTAGAAGGGAGTGGGGTGGGGGGATGAGTTAGCCGGGTGATGGGTATTAAGGAAGGCATGTATTGAATGGAGCACTGATTCATTGTTTGCGTGTTATA
>NW_027818331.1:0-276 GCF_054177405.1 Leptonychotes weddellii | reverse complement strand
TTACCGAACTGAGCCACCCAGGCGCCCTGTTGTTTTATTTTAAAGGCTGGATTACGTAGGGGTAATGTAGTGGTGGTTTTCTGGTCCCTGAAAAATGATTTACACCAACACAGAAGAGAAAAACAATTCAGCAGCTCTTCTGTAGAATCCCCGACCAGCACAACAAACTTCATGTGGGTCAGATGTCATTCTTTTTTTTATTTATTTATTTTTTTATTTATTTTTTTTATTCTTATGTTAATCCCCATACATTACATCATTAGTTTTAGATGAAGT
>NW_027818330.1:0-276 GCF_054177405.1 Leptonychotes weddellii | reverse complement strand
CGGTCTGTTGTATCTAATGCACGTGATTGCAGCACACAGGAGAAGATTCTATGCAGAGGGAAAGAACATGGGCTCCGGAGTCAGACAGCCTGGGTTCAAATCCTGCTCCAGGTTACTCCTGTGTAAAAGGTGGATAATCACACCTACCTACAAGCTATTACATAAAGTGTTTTTAACTTAGGAAATGACCAATAGAAATTAACCAAAGACTTGTTTTTCTTTATGAATATTTTGAAAACTGGCCTGTTTTTGTTTTCATCCTGCTGTGCTTTGTCT
>NW_027818329.1:0-276 GCF_054177405.1 Leptonychotes weddellii | reverse complement strand
CGGCGCACGCAGCAGTGAGAGATGGCGCAGCTTGGGAACCCGGCCCTGGGGAGGCCGTGGCCCCATCCTGTCTCTGGCACAAGAGGGGCTGAGTCCCCGCTGCCTGTGGGCGTGCTCGCCTGAGGCCTCTCCGCCACGCTCCCTCCACAACACAGAGGGGTCCGTGGTCTTGGCAGGGGAGGCTGCGGCCGCGGGGTCCACGCCTGGCCTGTGAAGGCTCTGGGCAGCTGCTGGGTCTGACAAGGCTCCTGCGGCCTGGGCAGGGCTGGGCTGGGT
>NW_027818328.1:0-276 GCF_054177405.1 Leptonychotes weddellii | reverse complement strand
TACATGTATATATGTGTATGTGTATATATGTACATTATATGAACAGTCATAAAGTTATTTTTTTTTAAATATTTTCTTTTTTTTTTTTTTTAAAGATTTTATTTATTTATTTGAGACAGAGAGAATGAGAGACAGAGAGCATGAGAGGGAAGAGGGTCAGAGGGAGAAGCAGACTCCCTGCCGAGCAGGGAGCCCGATGTGGGACTCGATCCCGGGACTCCAGGATCATGACCTGAGCCGAAGGCAGTCGCTTAACCAACTGAGCCACCCAGGCGC
>NW_027818327.1:0-276 GCF_054177405.1 Leptonychotes weddellii | reverse complement strand
TGTCCTCTGAGTTATCTTATGATTCCCTTCCTACTGATGCCAGCCAGTTGGTTGCCAGTCTATGATCTTGCCACCTGAAGCCAACCCAGTCGCCAACTGATCGAACGGTTACTCTGGGTGCATTCATTATTGTTTTATTCTGTACTAGGCAGGGTGCTAGTGCTATTGAACTATGTTTAGCACGACAGTTTCTACAGGCAGAATATGTACTAGTGGAAGAAACAAGTAGGTAAATGCAAAATAGGAATGAAAGGTTGGTGGAAATACAGCACTTAG
>NW_027818326.1:0-276 GCF_054177405.1 Leptonychotes weddellii | reverse complement strand
TTCACCAGAGGATCCTCCAGTCTTCCCTTTGTAACCTTCTCCCTCCTGTTTGCCTTTGCCTTTGCCTTTTACAGTGCTTCTTATATTCTGCCTTGTTAAAATTCTTGGTGTTTCCCGCCGCCCCCCCAACCCCTGGTAGAGTGGGAGCCTAGGGATGCCAAGGCCTTATGTTACTCACGTTTGCTTTTGCATCCATCGCCGTGCACAGGTGGTGCCTTCTACCTGGGCGATGCCCAATAAATATTTATTGAGTTGAAATAACTCAAATCCGGATAT
>NW_027818325.1:0-276 GCF_054177405.1 Leptonychotes weddellii | reverse complement strand
CCTGGTGATGGGTATTGAGGAGGGCACATTCTGCATGGAGCACTGGGTGTTATGCCCAACAATGAATCATGGAACAGTACATCTAAAACTAATGATGCAATGTACAGGGATAATATAAGAATAAAAAATTAAAAAAAAAATCACATCTGAAGTCCTAGTCAATGCAGTAAAACAAGAAAAAGAAATAAAATGGTATAGATTGAAATGAAAGAAATGAAACTATATTTACAGACATGATTGCCTGTATAAAAAAATGCTATGGAGGGGCGCCTGGGT
>NW_027818324.1:0-2643 GCF_054177405.1 Leptonychotes weddellii | reverse complement strand
ATGGTTTAAAAATGCCTACATTTTATACCACTTATGTGTCTGGTCACTCAAAT
The DNA here is from genome assembly GCF_054177405.1 of Leptonychotes weddellii. Classification (NCBI taxonomy): domain Eukaryota; kingdom Metazoa; phylum Chordata; class Mammalia; order Carnivora; family Phocidae; genus Leptonychotes; species Leptonychotes weddellii. The sequence continues at coordinate 2,590 of NW_027818324.1, read as the reverse complement.
TGACAGACATATACCAAAGCAGATTTTTTTCAATGGGCGGAATGAGGCTGGAAATAAAAATCTATCTACCAGAAGAATTGATTCTTAATGGAAAAAAAAAAAAAGAAAGAAAGAAAACCTCTCTGCCCTTAGTGCTGTCAGTTGACTGATAAATCATAGATCAAAATCCTTCCTATAAAATATTGAAGGAAAACCTCTTCAGGCCTAGACTGGTGCTTTAATGATTTGTGCATACTAAAGACTGTTTGAATCTAAAATAAATTCAGGAAGTTATCCCCGATCCAATTTTCTCCAAGTCAAAGGCCATCTGCTCAGTAGGTCTATAATCTTGATTTTGTGTGTGTATGTGTAGAGGAGGGGAAAGAGGCAGAAAGATATGCTCCTATCATGTCTCATATCAATTTCTCCAGAAAAATAGGTATAGGTGTTATATTGTGCACATTTGTGTTTTTTTCAATAAATATTAAACATTAAGGGATTATATTAATAGATTTTAGAATGTAAAGTAAAGATAAAGATAATTAATTTTTAACAGATCCTCTGTTTTATAATACTAAGATTACTAAGCACAGGAAAACTATTTCAACATAATGCCTATACAATCTATGTAGAGCTGAAAAATCCCACCGAGTGAACTCCTTTTTATGTATTAAGTTTTCCAAAGCCATTATTTTTGTTTGGGTATATATATGCAGTTATATATATATATATATATATATATATATATATTTGTTTCTTTTCTTTTCTCACTCCTTATTTATTTATTCATTCATTCATTCATTCATTGACAAATTAATCAAATTAATAATAATACATAGCCTGGACAATTTAAAAACACAAATCAAACTCAACACATCATACACATCAAACTCAAGTGGTTACCCACTGACTGTATTATCTTTTCCAGGTCCTCCTATGAATACCATAGCCCGTTTCCTTTTTTTTTTTCCTTCAAAATGTGATTAAATTGGCTATCTTTCTCCGATTATCTATCATTTCCTCTAAGCTTCATATTGAAATCAATGGATGTGCCTACACAAAAAGAAAAAAAAAAAATACCACGTTCCTATCTCTAGGTTAACCTCTCTTGTACCTTGACATTACAATTCTTTACTTCCTGGTTAGCTCGTGGGTCCATTCAGAAGGTTTTGTAATATTTTCAGCTCTTCTGGTTGACTTCAGCAAAAAACGACCAAATCACCGAAGCTGACATTCTGGGAAGAAACACCAAATCTAGCCTCCTTTTTACACAGCTGGCTGTATTTCAAGGCTCTGGGATTACTGTAGGGAGCCACTTCTACTTCCTACACATGTTGTCGCCAGTTGTTCGTGGCCTCAGGATGCACTCCTCCATCACCAGGTCCAAAAATAGATACAAACCCCTTCACGCTGAGGGGGCATCAGCCCCCACTTCCTGGCTTTGATTTCTCTCCTTGTTTCTGTTCCCAAACAGCATTTCCCATTCTTTCTGAAGCTTCACCATGCATATGTCTCTTTGTGTTTGTTTTAAGAGGGGGACTTGCACGTGTCAGCTCAAGCTCTCATCAGAATGGAGCTTTGAAACTTGATTTCCATAGTATAAAGTCTGCCTTTTATTACCTCCAGTATAGAAATGTATTCTGTCACTGGGTTTAAATTCATCTGCAATCCTGCCATAGATCATCCATTTTTCTTTAATTTTTTACTTTTTCTTCATGTTCTGTTAAATTTTAATTGGATCCTGTTGAATTTTCAGCTCAACTTGATTTTCTCAGTGGGATCTCAGGGCTCTTATTATAGAAACTATCTCTATGGGCATAGCATTAAAAATGACAAATTAAGATTGTGTCCTGGACTCTGCAGCAGATAATTTCTAGAAATAGATTTTGCTTCTGAGTATTTATAAAATAGACTATAAAATCTGGTTCTGCCATATATTTACCAATGACACCTGTTGTTTATTTTTTCTTTAAATATTTACCTTGGCCAGGTAAGATTTCTCTCAAAGATTTATTAACGTGTAGCCTTGTCTGCACTCTATATTTGGGGGATGGCCCCAGTTCCTCTTTAGTTCTGTAAATCCTCAGTTGCTTAATGTGCACAGCTCCTATCAAGTTCTCAACTACTTGAAGAATCATGTCTGTTAGTGTAACTCCAATTTAGAGATGTGATCTTTCATTCATGGCCTAGTTTTCATATATTTTAAATATTTAAATATTAGTTCCAGCATGAACTAAAACTAGGGTAGCCACCTTGCTTCAACCTTGCTTGTTTTACTTAAAATAAATCCTGCATTTCTGAGGATGCTATAAAGTTCCCACAAGTAGATTTCCATTTTAAGGAATACAGAATGGAGACTTTGGGGCAGGGCTCTGAGTGCTAAGTCGGTTAAACACATGCAGTTGACTCTTGATTTTGGCTCAGGTCATGATCTCCGGGTGCTGGGAGCCAGCCCCCTGGGGCTCTGTGTTCAGTGGGGAGTCACCTTGAGATTCTCTCTTTCCCTCTACCTCTGCCCTCCACTCCCTCCCTGCTCATGCTCTCTGTGTCTCTAAAATAAATAAATAAATAAATTTTTTTTAATTTTCAAGGGGAGGTCTGTGTTTTTTGA
>NW_027818323.1:0-276 GCF_054177405.1 Leptonychotes weddellii | reverse complement strand
TGGGTCCCCAACACTGTGATGGTGCCCACCCGGGTCCAGCTCCCAGCTCCCAGCCCTCAACACCAACCAACCATGAAGCTGGCTCTGACCTTGACCGTGTTCTCCACCGACCACGCGCGCCCCTGAGCGCGGCACCAGAGCCCCTCCATCCCGTCCCACTGGAGCCTGCGTCTCGGAGCACCTCTCCCATCCTGGAAGCGGTCAGTCCTCTGCTTGGGCGCCGCCGAGGGCCGCCTGCAGGCATGGGGAGGCGGCAGGGGGGCCAACAGGGCCGCC
>NW_027818322.1:0-276 GCF_054177405.1 Leptonychotes weddellii | reverse complement strand
CCCGCGCGGGGCCCCTGAGCCGCAGCGCAGAGGGCGCCTCATCTTCTCCTCTCCTCCGCCCAGGTTTCGAGAACTCATCGTTGCTCACGTGTAACTGCCGGGCCCCCGGGGGGAGGGGCGGGCGCCCGCGGACCACGTGGGGAGGGTCCCGGGGTCCCCTGGTCCCCCTGCGGCGCGACCCCCGACGCGCGCCCTTCCCCGTCCCCGAAGGGGAGCCCCTTCCCTTCGCGCAGGAGGGCAGGGTCCTGCCGCTCAGCCGCGTGTCCGTCTGTCCGT
>NW_027818321.1:0-276 GCF_054177405.1 Leptonychotes weddellii | reverse complement strand
TAAATGGAAAATGAAGACAAGACAGGAAAAACAGAAGGTCCAACACATTTATTACCTTTTAAAATTAAAAACAAAACCCAGAAAACAAAACAGTGAAAGAGGAGGTGGGAAAATGATAGTTTAAGAAAATTTCCCAGAACTGAAGATGAGTTTCCAGATGGTAGGAGCCCACCCAATGCCCAGTGCAATGAACTGGAAAAGATGCATGCTAAACTCACTATGGGGAGGTTAAAAAACACCCAAAACATGGGGAAAAAAGGATGACCCTAAAAGCTT
>NW_027818320.1:0-276 GCF_054177405.1 Leptonychotes weddellii | reverse complement strand
TTTTTTTAAGTGTGTCATAAATATGATTTTGTACTTTTTCTTTCTTTTGGGGGGCAAAAGATAAATAATGTAAGACAAAAAAAAATACTAAATAAAATTTTGAATTCTCTCCAACCAGACAATTAACAACTGCTATGAACATTTGGTGTATTATTGAAACTAGGTAAATATTTTGGGGTTATCTGTTCTCTAAAGAGACTTAACATTCTTTCTTTTTGCTAAGATCCAAAGAATCTCTTATTCTCTCTCTCTGAAAAAAAAAAAATGGTGAAAATC
>NW_027818319.1:0-276 GCF_054177405.1 Leptonychotes weddellii | reverse complement strand
TGGATCGTGGATCACTACATCAAAAACTAATGATGTATTGTATGGTGACTAACATAACATAATAAAATTTAAAAAAAAAAAAAGAAAATGGAGGAAGAAGGCCACCAACCAAGTAATGTGGTGGCCTCTGAAAGCTGGGAACGACACTCAGCTTACAGCCAGTAAGAAAACAGGACCTCAGTCACACCACTGCAAAGAATGGGATTCTTCCCACAACCTGAATGAGCAAGGAAACAAGATTGTCCCCTTTATAAAGCCTCCAACAAGAAAGGCAAC
>NW_027818318.1:0-276 GCF_054177405.1 Leptonychotes weddellii | reverse complement strand
TACTGCAGAGTACACTACCTATAGTTAACCATACTTAAAAATTTGTTAAGACAGTAGATCTTATGGTAAATATTCTTATCACAAGGGGGGAAAAGAGGGAAAGAGGATACTTTTAGAGGTGAGAGTTAATTTTATGGCATGGTTTTTTGTTTGTTTTTTTTTAAAGATTTTATTTATTTATTTGAGAGAGAGAATGAGATAGAGCATGAAGGGGGGAGGGTCAGAGGGAGAAGCAGACTCCCTGCCGAGCAGGGAGCCCGATGCGGGACTCGATCC
>NW_027818317.1:0-276 GCF_054177405.1 Leptonychotes weddellii | reverse complement strand
TGGCTGCTTTTTAATCACTGGCCTATGTTGAAAGGTGATAGTGTCAATGTGAAAATTAATATTAGCAATCATATTTTTAAAGAAGGATATTATTAGAAACTATAAGTTTTCTACATTGGCAACTCCTCTCAAGTAGCTATACTTAGCTACAGAAAAACCCAGAGACAAACTCTTCTAGCAGCATTATCTATTTTTTTTTTATTTTATTTTTTTTATTCTTATGTTAATCCCCATACATTACATCATTAGTTTTAGATGAAGTGTTCCATGATTCAT
>NW_027818316.1:0-276 GCF_054177405.1 Leptonychotes weddellii | reverse complement strand
TCGAACAATGAATCATGGAACACTTCATCTAGAACTAATGATGTAATGTATGGGGATTAACATAAGAATAAAAAAATAAATAAATAAATAAATAAAATTAAAAAAAAAAACAAATAGTATACAAGGACATAATATGAAATCAATATTTTTCCTTCTCTTTGCCTTTCCCTTTCTCTTCTGACCACTATTATTATTCCTAACGGACAACAGTTTTTAAAAATTGTAGTTTGGATATTATTCAGAAAATTGTCTCAACATATTTACATAATATACTAT
>NW_027818315.1:0-276 GCF_054177405.1 Leptonychotes weddellii | reverse complement strand
TCAGGCTCCATGCTTAACGAGGAGCCTGCTTCTCCCTCTGCCCCTCCCCCTGCTCGTGCTCTCTCTCTCTCTCTCTCACAAATAAATAAAATCTTTAAAAAAAAGGTTACTAATAAAACCCATATATCTAAATTTTGCAAGTCTATGTAGTAATTCTTTTTTCTCCAGTTCATAATAGTCTAAACCTGTATCTTAATTGTTTGTGAAGCATAAAATTTCTTTACCCATTTTCCTTCTTCAAGTATGTCTGAGAATTCATAAATATTGCAAAAATCT
>NW_027818314.1:0-276 GCF_054177405.1 Leptonychotes weddellii | reverse complement strand
CATAGACCTTACTCACGTCTGCGTGTTTTACAAGTAAGGTACCAGCTGACTTCTGTTCTGCAAAACCTATTCAAGAACATTCACTGAACTGTCTTGGAAGATAGCATCTCCCTCAGTAACCAGGGAGACATTTGCTTATAGCCTTGGAGATGGGGATAATGTAACCCTTTGGAGCAAAGGTTATGGATAATTACATTCATAAGAAAATATTGCGAATTCCTCTTCTCTACAACAAACCCCTCTACAAGGATATGTGTCATCTGGCTGTCTTTCCAT
>NW_027818313.1:0-2643 GCF_054177405.1 Leptonychotes weddellii | reverse complement strand
TCAGTTTGATTCCTGAGATTAATAAGTCCTCATGTCAGTGAGATCATATGATACATGTCTTTCTCTGACTGACTTATTTCGCTTAGCATAATACCCTCTAGTTCCATCCACGTCGTTGCAAATGGCAAGATTTCAGTTTGTTTTTTTTTTTAAGATTTTATTTATTTATTTGACAGAGAGAGACATAGCGAGAGCAGAACACAAGCAGGGGGAGTGGGAGAGGGAGAAGCAGGCTTCCGCGGAGCAGGGAGCCCGATGTGGGACTCAATCCCAGGACCCTGGGATCATGACCTGAGCTGAAGGCAGACGCTTAACGACTGAGTCACCCAGGCACCCAAGATTTTGGCTTTTTTGATGGATAGTTTTAATTCTTGCTGTAGTCTAATTTCCAAGGTATTGGAGTTGATCTCCCTTCACTCTCCTTTATTGAGTACACCTCTTCTTTTACCTGTTTTCTATTAGCTGTTTTAGTAACTTAGTAAAAATATGAAAATGAAATAGTTTTCTTTCAAAGTATAATAATGGAATTTCCATTCTCTTATTTTTTAAGAAAATATAGAATCTAATAGAAAATCGTCACAGCCAGATAAAATGCTAGGATTGGATGTTGATTGTACTGTTATTAATGCTGATATTTATGATTACCAGAGAGCTCATCATAAGCCTCTTGAGGACAGGAATTTTTTTCTGTCATTTATCTTCCTTACTTACAGTACTCTCCACTTGGTAGGCATTCAGTAAATATATTGATGGATTGATTTTTAACCACAGAGTTCTAATAGAGTGGTGATTTATCATTTAGTAATAGATGTGTCTTCCTAACGCACAATCCAAAGTTTTGCTCTTTTGCCTAATAAAGCTCATGAGGCAGTATGTTTTTCAAAAATATTATCTTTTTCCTACCAAGATGGGGGCAAAATAGCACTTACATGGGATTCTGCTGGTTTAAATTTTAATTAAATGACAATAAAGCACCCAATCCACACCTGGCAATGTATCTGGCATGCATTAAAGTTTATTGAATTAAAGAATGAATTGGGCAATCATTTAGCTTGAGACTGTTCCCTTAACAGTAAAATAAAATTATTATTACGTACTCCACCACCCACACAAGATTGCTGTAGGGAACAAATGATAGGATGTTTATGCAAGTGCTTTAAAAACTGTAAAGTACATTACTACTTTAAAGTGGGGATTTGTATGTTGACTTAATGTCATTCCGATAAACTGGTATTTTTTTAACGGCCATCAATTTACTAAATTTAGAATTTCTATTGAAGTCCACAACTAATGTATAAAATTGTTTTAAACATTTGTAATACTGCATTGAATCTATTCCTAATTTTGCCTGCTTGCAGTTCTGTGGTGCTATGTACGACTGTGAGACTCATACTTTAAAGGAAAAACACTCATTTTTCTTGAGTCCTGTTTTCTACCTCAAAGAAATCTCAAGTAGAAACAGCACGAATCAAAGATTCCAACCTAGCAGCTTAAGTTAACAGTGATCACGATACTTTAAAAAAGGAAGCGGACAAAGACCCCGAAACAGCTTTCCCAAATTAAAGCCACTTTGACTAACGACAGCGTCCGGTGGAGACCGAAAGGAGTGCAGGGCTCGGAAACGAGCGGACGAGAAGCCCACCTTCCCCTCCCCCCTTCTATTGGAAGCACCGCGGGGCGGCCACCGGGGTGCAGCGCCAGGACGGTTGGGGGTTCCCGAGCGGGCTGCCAGGACCCGCGGCCAGTTGGGGTCAGCGAGCGCCGCGGCCGTTGGGGACTCCAGCTCCCAGCAGGCACCGCTTCTGCGGCCGACGCGCGTGGCGGCGCTGCCCGCTGGGAGTCGTAGTGCGGTCCGGGTAGGAGAAAAGGGAGCCAGTCCCGGTTCCTTTCACGCACGTTTCGGAAACTGGGCCTGGAGGGGACCACGCCGGCCCACCGGTGGCCTGGGTCCCTCCGGGACGGGGACGAGTGGAGCAGGGCTGGCCGTAGTGGGAAGAGGCCCGGGCGGCCGTGCACGTGGGGGGTGGTTAGCGCCTAGGAACCCGGAAGCCCCGCGCACCGCCCACCGCCGCGGTGACGGGTTAACGCTTCTCCGGGGTGGAGGTGGGGGCGGGGTGTGTGGAAGGAGAGGCCATCCCACCCGACTCCTCTGAGATCCACCCGCGAGCCAGCCCTCCCCTCCCCCACGAGCCCTATGCAGCGCAGGCCCCGCCCCCGGCCGCGGCGCGTGCGCAGAAGCCCCGCCCCTCCGCCCCAGCCCCACCCCCACACCCGCAGCAGCCGCCGCCGCCACCTCTCCCTTCCTCTCTGCTCTTTCCTCCTCCTGTTTTCTCTTCCCTCCTCCCCCTCGCCTCCTTTTCTCCTCCTCCTCCGGCGCTGACGCTCGCGTAGGGCCCTGGCGTCAGACGCGCGGGGGCGGAGCGAGTGCGGCGGGGGGTATAAGTAGAGGGTGCAGGAGGCGGTGCTTCCCCTTCTCCCCGGCGGTTAGTGCTGAGAGTGCGGAGTGTGTGCTCCGGGCTCGGAACACACATTTATTATTAAAAAAATCCAAAAAAAATCTAAAAAAATCTTCTAAAAAACCCAAAAAAATTTACAAAAAATCCGCGTCTCCCCCGCCGGAGACTTTTATTTTTTTTTCTTCCT
>NW_027818312.1:0-276 GCF_054177405.1 Leptonychotes weddellii | reverse complement strand
GGGGTATTGGGATAAATCATCTTAAGAACTGGAGACTTGTTAAATAATCTTTCTGATTCAATGACCCATATTTTTAGAGTGGTGAATGAGACACACTTAAGTTTTGTTATATATATTTGAAATAATTTACCTTTAGCACAGTCTGCTCATCACACAGTTCCTCTAAGTTAAATTGTTTAAATGCTCTTTCTTTTTTTTTATTTTTATTTTTATTTTTTTTTATTCTTATGTTAATCCCCATACATTACATCATTAGTTCTAGATGAAGTGTTCCAT
>NW_027818311.1:0-276 GCF_054177405.1 Leptonychotes weddellii | reverse complement strand
AAAGAATTAGGGACCGTCAGTGTGACATGCATAAATGGGTTATTTGGAAGGTTTGGGGTCTTTTTTAATTTTGGGGAGGGTTAAAAAATTATGGTAAAAAATTAAAAACAGCCATCAAAAATAATTTGTGACATATATACACAATGAAAAATTTTAAAATGCATCCATTGTCCACTTAAATGGAATGCTGACAGTATTATTAGAGACTTCTGCTATCATATTCTATACTCTCCAAGAACCACTATTATAATTTTTGTGTTGTTACTCATTTGTTTT
>NW_027818310.1:0-276 GCF_054177405.1 Leptonychotes weddellii | reverse complement strand
GGCGAGGGGCAGAGGCAGAGGGAGAAGCAGGCTCCCCGCGAGCAGGGAGCCCGACGCGGGGCTCCACCCAGGACCCCGGGATCGTGACCTGAGCCGAAGGCAGACGCCTAACGACTGAGCCCCCCCAGGCGCCCCTCGTGAAAAGATCTTAAAATCTCTGTGGTGGTGGGTGTACAATTTGTGCAGCAAACCCCCTGGAATTACACACTGTAAGTGGTGGGCTGTGGGCCGCTGTGAATCACATTTCGGAAAGCTGTTGCAGAACGCGCCGAGGCG
>NW_027818309.1:0-276 GCF_054177405.1 Leptonychotes weddellii | reverse complement strand
GTTGTGCACGAACAGTGAATCATGGAACACTTCATCTAGAACTAATGATGTAATGTATGGGGATTAACATAAGAATAAAAAAAAAAAAATCTTCTTCCTTAGTGCCACTTGCATGCTGGAGACCAAACTCACACTGTGTGAATAGTCCAAGTCTAGCCCTGGTAGGATGCTGTGTGAGTATCTTTGTATCTTCATTGTATATCAACTTAACAAGTGCCTATGGTGTGCAAAGAACTGTAAGGCTGCCTTACGTAGTTAACAAAATGTTTTCAGTAG
>NW_027818308.1:0-276 GCF_054177405.1 Leptonychotes weddellii | reverse complement strand
TATAATTTAAGAGACTGGTGAATTTAAAAGAATCACTAGTTTATGTTTTGGGTCATGTGGTGTGTAAAGATATAATATTGTGGCATCAACAACTGAAGAGGGTGAGCATGGACTATTAAAGGAGCAATTTTTGTATGATATTGAAGGTAAGCTGGTATAAACTCCAATTAGAGTGTTATAATTTTAGGGTGTCAAATGTGTACTCCGCGGCAATTACAACAAAGTAAATAGCTAAAGAATAGACACAAAAGGAAAGGAGAGAGGAACTTAAATGTT
>NW_027818307.1:0-276 GCF_054177405.1 Leptonychotes weddellii | reverse complement strand
TCTTTTCGAGATAGTGATTTCATTTCCTTCGGAAGTACACCCAGAAGTAGGATTGCTGAATCATATGATAGTTCTAATTTTTTTTTTATCTAATTTTTTGAAGAATGTCCATATGCTTTCTGTAGTGGCTGAAGCAGTTTACATTCCTACCAGCAGTGCACAGTGGTTCTCTTTTCTCTGCATCCTTCCTAATGCTTGTTATTTCTTACCTTTTTGGTAATAGCTATTCTACCATGTGTGAGGTGGTATCTCATTGTGGTTTTGGTACATGCTTTG
>NW_027818306.1:0-276 GCF_054177405.1 Leptonychotes weddellii | reverse complement strand
GGAGAAAGGAGCAGGCAGATGAGAGGGGAGAAGAAAGACAGAGGAGTCATCACGGATATTCAAAGAGAACTGTTGAGATTTTTGGTACCAGTCCCAGCATGGACAGACAGATTGATGGGACATAATACAGAATCCAGAACCAAATGTAAGAAATTTGTCTCGGCGAACCATGAGAGACTATGGACTCTGAGAAACAAACCGAGGGTTCTAGAGGGGAGGGGGTGGAGGGACGGGTTAGCCTGGTGATGGGTATTAAGGAGGGCACGTATTGCATGG
>NW_027818305.1:0-276 GCF_054177405.1 Leptonychotes weddellii | reverse complement strand
CGCCTGGGTGGCTCAGTTGGTTAGGTGACTGCCTTCGGCTCAGGTCATGATCCTGGAGTCCCGGGATCGAGTCCCACATCGGGCTCCCTGTCCGGCAGGGAGTCTGCTTCTCCCTCTGACCCTCCCCCCTTTCATGCTCTCTCTCTTTCTCTCTCATCCTCTCTCTCTCAAATAAATAAATAAAATCTTAAAAAAAAAAATTAGAATGCTAAAATAACTGTAATGATTAAATTATAGTATGAAGGACAATGCCTGGAACACAGTAAGCACAATAAT
>NW_027818304.1:0-276 GCF_054177405.1 Leptonychotes weddellii | reverse complement strand
TCTTACTAATTCTTTCAAAGAACCAGCTCCTAGTTTTGTTGATCTGTTCTACTCTTCTTTTGGCTTCTATTTCATTGATTTCTGCTCTGATCTTTATGATTTCTCTTCTCCTGTTGGGTTTGGGCTTTATTTGCTGTTCTTTCCCCAGCTCCTTTAGGTTTAGGGTTAGGTTGTGTATTTGAGACCTTTCTTATTTCTTTTTTTTTTTTTTTTAAAGATTTTATTTATTTATTCATGAGAGAGAGAGAGAGAGAGAGGCAGAGGGAGAAGCAGACT
>NW_027818303.1:0-276 GCF_054177405.1 Leptonychotes weddellii | reverse complement strand
TTTTTATGTGAGATTTGTGATTACCCCTTCTAGCCAAAACAGGCTCAGTAATTTATCCTGACTTTCTCCACTTTTCCCATTCCTTCCCCTTCATCAACATCTGTCCTCGGTGTAACCAACAGTTTAAGAAACTTTCAGTTGCACACAATGGAAGAAAAATACACACTATATTGCATGTGATAATGGTAAAAGTGGTTTGTTTTTTTGGGGTTTTTTTTTTTTTATTCTTATGTTAATCCCCATACATTACATCATTAGTTTTAGATGAAGTGTTCC
>NW_027818302.1:0-2643 GCF_054177405.1 Leptonychotes weddellii | reverse complement strand
GGTAAGTAGCCAGTTAAACAAATATGTTACTGTGATGAGTCTTTGTAAAGTTGTAGCGAGTACACAGAGGCATCCCCGCTAACTCCGCTTTCCTGGGTGGGCGGCAGAGCACGCGGCCGGGATCCGTGACTCGGCGGCCCGGATTCCTAACCGTGCTGTTCTGTGTACAGGAGCCCCGCCGCAGGCCCACCCTGTGTGCTGAGAGGCCCGCGCAGCGCTGGCCCTGGGCAGGTGTCCGGTCCTGGCTGTTGGGAGCGTTCCCGGCTCCCCGGCTGTGCCTCCCCCGTCCGTGCCAACGCTGTGGTCGGTGCCGACACCCCTTCCTCTTGGGGGTCTGCGGTTTGGGCCGAGCCAGGCAGAGGGACCTGCGCGACCAGCGCCAGCGAGAGCCCTGCTCCGCGTCTCTAACGAGCTTCCCCAGCAGACAAGACCCCACACGTGTTGTCACAACGCGCTGCCGGGAACAGAGCGTGTCCCACCTGACTCCCCGGGAGAGGGTGCTGGAAGCTGGCGCCTGCTTCCTCTGGACTTTGTGCCCCCCAACGCCCTCCACCCCGTACCTTTTCCCTTCGCTGATTTTGCTTTGTATGGGTTCACTGGGATAAATCTCAGCCGTGAGTACGACTGTGTGCTGCGTCCCGTGTGTCCTCCTAGCGAGTCATCGACCCTGGGGTGGTCTTGGGACCCTGACACAGGAGTCTTAAGAGAGGAGTGAGAAATTAAAGATGCTCGTGCAAGATTCTTTTAGCTTTTTATGACTTGTTTCTTGATCCCCTTAAAGTGCCTTGCCCACGCCTAATTCCAGAGCAGTTTTCCTTTCTGGTTTTACCCTGTTGAGGCTCTACGAAGCACCCAGTTTAGCTGCCATCCCATTTGGTCAGTTTGTGTAAACTGCAATTATATCAGCCAGTGAGCTGGCCAGGTCACTGCAGGGGGCACAGAGCTATCGTGGGAGCAGGTGCAGGTGGGGGCGTAGGTGGGGGGCGCAGGCAGGGATGCAGGTGGGGATGATGGAGGGAGACCTCCTAGCTGCAAGGTCGGTGTGCGATGGGCACAAGGAAGGACATCTTCTGGTGGGAAAGGGAGAGTGCTGATGGCCTAGCAAGTCCAGAGACCCCTCTGACCCCTCCAGTCCCCTAGGAGAGGGGAAGGCCTCCTGGTCATTCTAGGGCCAGCCAGGGCCTGCTCCTCCCACCAAAATCCTCCTCTAACTCCCCTGATGCTTAAAACACAGTGGGATGCTGGCTTTTGTGGCATCCCTCCCACTGCATCCTGCCCTCCCTGTGATCTGGGAAGCACACCCCAGTTCCCCTCCCAGGGCAGAGAGAATCCAGCAAGACTTGTGGGCAGAATGCACCAAAATGTTCTGAAACTTTGTGAAAGACCTTGACTGTCCCTTGACAAAACTGCATCACACCTCAGGCTCTCACATGGGTCGTTGGCTAAACTGGGAGGACATTCTAGCATCATTTCCGGATCCCGCTCCAAATTGTGCAATACCTAGAGAGTCTGAGCCGCTCCCCTCCACCCCCCGCCGGGAGCTCTACGCATGGCTCCCCCAGCCAGGCCCCTTTCCTGTGCTAGCGGCTCCCTGGCTAAGACCCTGCTGGCTCCCGGTCATCCAGCCTCCCCCTACATCTGCTCTGTGAGAGTGCCCTGTGCAAGCTGCACTTGTCGCCTGGCTCTCCTCCCCACACCCGCCTGCTCCGGGTCGTCCCTCCTCCAGGCCCGGAGTGCAGCCAGACCAAGGGGCGCCCGGCACCTTGCCCAGGCCACACTGAGATGTGCTCACAGTGTGTGAGCAGGTCACAGAGCCTCAGGTTCCCCCACGACAGGCCCCTTGGCCCCACGCCCACTCACCTGACAGGAGCGAAACTGGCTGACGAGCAGTGTGCACCGCTGCGGGTCCTTCCGCCCGTCCAGACTGTCCAGCTCAGCGGCCACCTGGTTCAGCTCCTCGTCCGCATAGTAGAACTGGGCGAGCAGCTGTGGGTCCGACCTCTGCAGGGGAGAGAGGCCCGGGTGTGAATGGGAGCATCACCCTCACAGAAGCCCCACGCGCCTCCTAACTGGACACGTGGCCTGACCCCCCCGCAACCTCCAGCTGCATTTCAGCCCATAGGGCTGTGCCCACTTCTCAGAAGGCCGCCCTGACGGCGGGGCCCCAGGGGACAGCACCTCTGTGGGGAAGCCAGATGTCCAGGCCCAAAGCTCCCAGTGGTAGGAACTCACAGATGAGGGGCTCGTGGACAGTGGGTGGAGGCTGCAGTGGGGTTAATAGAATCGGCTCTGAATAATCAGTTTCTATTCATGAAATGAGACTACAATGACAGCCAGCCAGTGAAGGAAGTGCACCAGACTAACACAACACGATTTCCTCAAATGAAGCCTCATCAATGCTTGCCAACTCCTGCTCTACTCTCTAGAATCTTCTCAGGTCCCCAGCCTGGTTTCCATAATACCAGATAATGCCACTGCTCTGTGGCAGGAAGCCCCTTCCTCAGGGGCTCACCACCCACCCACCCTCCTTGCAGCAAAACCCGGGTGCCCTGCTCCCATGACAGGATGGCAGACTGTCCCGAACTCTCTCCCCATTCAGCTCCAGCCCACCAGCCCTCTCCCCTCACACGCCAGCCGTCTCCC
>NW_027818301.1:0-276 GCF_054177405.1 Leptonychotes weddellii | reverse complement strand
CGCTGTGGAAATGCAGGGGATGAGCCAGATTTCCCGCCTTTAGCCCAAGGTCGCCGAAGGCCGTCGCGGGCAGGCCGTTGGCAGGACTCTGTTGAGTGCCCGGCGGAGGGGGCAGGGGAGGGCGGCACAGTGACCCGGGCAGACTCTCGCATCGCCACCCATCGGGGGCTGGGCGCGCTGGGGGCTCCTCTCTCGGGATCCTCGTCCCCTCGCCTCCATCCGCGGGCAGGGACAGTGGCCGGCACTGGACACAGGCTTGTGGGCGGACAGTGAGAT
>NW_027818300.1:0-276 GCF_054177405.1 Leptonychotes weddellii | reverse complement strand
TGAAGAGAAAGCAGACGCTTAACCGACTGAACCACCCAGGTGTCCCAGTGACTGCATCAATCTTGCAGGTTCTCTGTGCCTGTCCAGCTTCCACATGCCCTCAGTCAGTCATTCCGGCACATCTTGCAGTTTCCTCAGACAGCTCCCCTCTGGAGGGGCAGGGGCTCTGTGCTGGGAACCGGCAATGAATTCGACAGAGGGGGTCCTTTCTGTCTGTTTTAGATGCTCTTCACTTCTCCTACTCTTCCTTGTTTCACTTTCTCCCTGCTCCTCCTG
>NW_027818299.1:0-276 GCF_054177405.1 Leptonychotes weddellii | reverse complement strand
TCATTGTGGTTTTGATTTGCATTTTCCTAATAATTAGTGATGTTAAGAATCTTCATTCAACGTTGAAGTCATTGCACATTTGAGTGACTGAGCTTTGAATAATTTTGTTGAAGTATCACACGGTCTCAAAGACCAGCCAACATTAGCTAGCTAATTGGGAATTCTCTGGTTTTTGAAGTGAATGCCAACATAGGATATAATATGCTTCTGCTTCAGAAACCCTGTTTAGGGTAATCCTACTTTGGAAATACTCACAAACTATTTTCCAAGTTTGCT
>NW_027818298.1:0-276 GCF_054177405.1 Leptonychotes weddellii | reverse complement strand
TTTTTTTTTATTCTTATGTTAATCCCCATACATTACATCATTAGTTCTAGATGAAGTGTTCCATGATTCATTGTTCATGCACAACACCCAGTGCTCCATGCAGAACGTGCCCTCCTCAATACCCACCACCAGGCCAACCCATCCTCCCACCCCCCTCCCCTCTAGAACCCTCAGTTTGTTTTTCAGAGTCCATCTTCTCCCATGGTTCGTGCACCCCTCCGATTTCCCCCACTTCATTCCTCCCCTCCCGCTACCTTCTTCTTCTTCTTTCTTTTT
>NW_027818297.1:0-276 GCF_054177405.1 Leptonychotes weddellii | reverse complement strand
TTTTTATTGATGTTTAGTTTACTAATATAGGGGATCAGTAAATTGAAACCTGCTATCTTTATTTCTCCATTTTTGTTTGCTTTTGTTACCTTTTGTACAGTACGTTTGTTTGTTTGTTTGTTTTTAAGAGAGGGATGGGGGAGCAGAGGGAGAGGAAGAGCAAGTTGACTGGGGGCTTGATCTCACGACTCTGAAATCATGACCTGAGCTGAAATCAAGAGTCGGACACTTAACTGACTACACCACCCAGGCGCCCCCATCCTTTTGTGCAGTTTT
>NW_027818296.1:0-276 GCF_054177405.1 Leptonychotes weddellii | reverse complement strand
TATGAAACTGAGCCACCCAGGCGCCCCCAGATGTTTATTCTTTTGAATTTTTCTTTGCATTTGGATTTTTATTCCCTGACACCAAGTACTTATTGTTAAGGGCTATACATGGAGATTTTGAGGAAGGAAGTATCTGAACTAACAGGATAAAGTATACCTGTAGATTGTCTTTCTATGGTGGAAGCTTCTTGTCTTCCTGAAGTTCTCTTAGATGTTTAGGGACCTGTGCTCCCTTTTCAGTCCCAATGGCCATCGTATATACTAATAAAATTCAGC
>NW_027818295.1:0-276 GCF_054177405.1 Leptonychotes weddellii | reverse complement strand
AGAGAGATGGGGCCACAGGATGGAGAGAGGGTTTGGAGCCTGGGGGGTTAGGCTGTTGTTATCTTAAGATGGTAAAGGCTTGGGCATGTTTATATGATACCTTAGGACCCTTGGCACTTGGCTGGGGATTGATTTGGAGCTCAGAGGCGGGATGAGTGTCTTCCTCTGAGGCTGGAAGAAAGAAGAGGAGGAAAGGTCAAGATTTAGGTAAATGTGTTGGTGTGAAGGAAAGACTTTGAGAAAGATGAGCCTGATAACATAGATTTTTTTTTTTTT
>NW_027818294.1:0-276 GCF_054177405.1 Leptonychotes weddellii | reverse complement strand
CGAGTGCTCACGGGAATCTGCGTCCCTCCGGATGCTGGGGAGTCCGGCAAAGTGCAGCAATAAAGGGACAAAGGACCTGTGCGGCTTCCCACCTTTTCTCTGTGTACCTGCAGGAGAGAATGTGCTTCTGGATTCTTTCCCTTCTCTCTTTCTCTGTCTCTGTCTCTGTCTCTCTCTCTCTCTCTCACACACACACACACACACACACACCCCTCCTGACTCACCTGCAGGAGAGAATGTGCTTCTGGATTCTTTCCCTTCTCTCTCTCTCTCTCT
>NW_027818293.1:0-276 GCF_054177405.1 Leptonychotes weddellii | reverse complement strand
GCACGTTCTGCATGGAGCACTGGGTATTATGCACAAACAATGAATCATGGAACACTACATCTAAAACTAATGATGTAATGTATGGGGATTAACATAACAATAAAAAAATTAAAAAAAAAACTAAGAAAACATGACATCTATTAATCTATGCTAACTCTACCAAAATAAAAATTTAAAGGCATAATCCCCCCAAAGACAAGGTGGATGAAAGGGAAGCCAACTGCAAGACAGTTTTGGGAGTACAAAAACAAATGATGAGACCATATAATGCTAAAG
>NW_027818292.1:0-2643 GCF_054177405.1 Leptonychotes weddellii | reverse complement strand
GGGAGGAAGGTGAGTCTCCCTGGATCTGCCACTTGTTGGGTCCCTGCTGGAGGAGCAGGGGCCCGACTGTGCCGCGGATCACGGTTTATGGCAACCCCGAGCTGAGAGCCCGCGCTTGGGCTCCGCCTCTGCAGCCGGCTTCCCCACTCCAATACGTGGGAGCTCTGCCACACTCCTGCACACCTGGTCTTTCTGTGACCCCGAGGGTCCTGAGACCACACTGTCCCACGAGGGTTCCCCCCCCCCCCCGCTTAGCCAGTGGAGCGACGTCCCTCAGCGGAGCTGACTTCTACAAGTTCCGATTTTGTGCTCTGTGGTTCTATCACTTGCCAGAAGCGGCCGACGGAGGCCCCTCCCCCGCCGTCTATCCTCCTGAATATCGCCTCGGATTCACTTCTCTGCACGTCCTACCTTCCAGAAAGTGGTCACTTTTCTGTTCAGACAGTTGTTGCTCTTCTTTTCTTCGATCTCCTGTTGAGTTTGTAGGTATTCAGAATGGTTTGATCCCTATCTAGCTGAATTCCTGAGACCAGATGAAATCCAGGTCTCCTACTCCTCCACCATCTTGCTCCGCCCCCTAGTTGGTTCATTATTTAAAAAAAAAATTGTGTTAAACTAAGGCAAAAGAGTTAATTATAGTCCATCAGCCAGGATTAAGGATTCTGGCCATGCTGTGAGCTACAGAGTAGGTATTTCTAACAGCTTTCTCCCTATGTTCTGAATGTTGTGGGGATTTTACTGGCTTAAGACCCACCCGTATAATTCCAGGATAATTGTAAAGTCATCAAAATTCAGTAAACAACTTGTAGTAGGCACTGTTACAATCATAAAATGTCAGGGCTCAAGAAGACAGTGTCAGGTGCTGACTTTTAAAAGGATCACTGTCACTTTTTAATAAAAACATTTGTTTAGCATCACAAACATGGAAGGCATTACATGTCCTTGCTTTGGGATGTTTTTTGCTCAAATGAAAATGAGGATGACCTCAGCTCTTATTCTGAGAGCTACAATTCTCATCTCTTGAAGTACTAGGATTTTCAGTTTGTATCTGGGCTTATGGCTACATAGATAAAGGCATACATTCCCAGTCTCCTTTGCAACTAAGTGCAGCCATTTGACTAAGCCCAGATCTATAAGATAGATAAAAGAAGTCTTTTGGGTTTTACACATAAAGTATCATATCATCTCAAAGAGTGAGAGTTTGACTTCTTCTTTGCCGATTTGGATGCCTTTTATTTCTTTTTGTTGTCTGATTGCTGTGGCTAGGACTTCCAAAACTATGTTGAATATTAGTGGTGATAGTGGACATCCCTAATGCGTTCCTGACTTTAGGGGGAAAGCTCTCAGTTTTTCCCCATTGAGAATGATATTCACTGTGGGTTTTTCATAGATGGTTTTTATGATATTGAGGTATGTACCCTCTATGCCTATACTCTGAAGAGTTTTGATCAAGCAAGGATGCTGTGCTTTGTCAAATGCTTTTTCTGCATCTATTGAGAGGATCATATGGAACAAACTGAGGGTTCTAGAGGGGGAGGAGGGTGGGGGGATGGGTTAGCCTGGTGATGGGTATTAAAGAGGGCATGTTCTGCATGGAGCTCTGGGTGTTATGCACAAACAATGAATCATGGAACACTACATCAAACACTAATGATGTAATGTATGGCGATTAACATAACATAATTTAAAAAAAAAGATAGACAAAAGAAATCATGTGCAGCTTCTGGGCCATGACCTTGTTCCTCCCTTCTTTGACTTGCTTTGGCTGCACTGGTGAATCATCCCATACCAGGAGTATGAGGGCATTTTCTAGGGTAGGAACCAGCGAAATTTTCCTGAAAAGGGCCAGTCAGTTAGTACTTTAGGCTTTGTGGGCTATACAGTGTCAAAAGAGAAACAAAGCCAGACACTAAGTAGTTAATGTGGTGAGAACAGATTTCAACTGGTAATACGACACTGCAACAGGGAAGAGTGTCCAGCATGAATGAAATTCAACTCTGATGAGTATAGACATGACCAGGCATTTTGTTTTATTATTTTATTTTAATTTAATTTTTTAATTTCTAATTTTATTTTATTTTATTTTATTTAAGTAAATCTCAACACAGGGCTTGAACTCACAACTCTGAGATTAAGACCTGAGCTGAGATCAAGAGTCAATGTTTAATTGACTGAGCCATCCAGATGCCCCATGACAGGTCATTTTAAAGGGAGAAAGGGGGTGGTGAGCAGCTCAGTAGGGTCAGGAACTGAAGAATTACAAAAAGCAGGAAGGGGAGGTTCGTTCGTGTTATAAATCCCATGTGTGTTTGCTGACTGGTGCCACTGAAATGAAGCTTCTACCCTCCCAAGGGTCTGGGGTACAGGGCCCCCTCTTCAGGTGTTGGCTGGAACAAACAGTGAATGCTTCTGTCAGCCTTGAGTTTTCTCAGGCAGGCACTTTAAGGGGGGGCAGGGTCACCCTAGAGACGTGGTCTTGAGCTGTTCGAACTACTTCAGTGTTTGTCCAAGCCTGTACAGGCCATGGTTGAGACCTACTCAGAAGAGAGATGAGGGGACCCTGGCCAGAGTTAGGTCAAGGTGAAAATCTTTGTCAGTAGTCTTGGTGGAAACTATTGAACTCTGATCATACAAAAGCAGCCA
>NW_027818291.1:0-276 GCF_054177405.1 Leptonychotes weddellii | reverse complement strand
TTGTAAGTGCAAATCTTTGAGTTTAGGGGTCAGTGCTAAATTTACATGGTTACATTCAAATTTATATACTAACCCAATTTACTACCACCTTCACACCAAAAACACAATTCCTTCTAGGATTGCATTGTCTGATAAAAGTGATCTGGACCCACTTTTGAGCATTGGGAATATAGTTGATGCTGTGAGGGACTGAATTTTTGTTTTTATTTAATAAAAATATTTAAATTTAAAAGCTAGTACTCTGTTCAGTTATAGCAAAGTTTGGGGTATGTTTGA
>NW_027818290.1:0-276 GCF_054177405.1 Leptonychotes weddellii | reverse complement strand
TGAGTTAAAAATCAAGATAATTCTGCAGTCTAGGACATAGGTAGGAATTAAGTGACATTTCTTTATAGCTTGAAAAATAAGCATTATTTTTGTATAATTTTTTATTCGATTATTTAACTTTGCCTCAATATACATTTGAGAACAAGACATATATTTTGTATTAATAAAACAACCAGAACTAAAAGTTGTTTTTTTTTTTTTATTTGACAGAGAGAGACACAGCGAGAGAGGGAACACAAGCAGGGGGAGTGGGAGAAGGAGAAGCAGGCTTCCCGC
>NW_027818289.1:0-276 GCF_054177405.1 Leptonychotes weddellii | reverse complement strand
CTTTTCTATTCTAGTGACACTGAGCTTTTTACTTTAATTTTAACAGAACTTAGTAGTTCTTTTAGCGATCTGACATTGCTAAAGAATGAATATCTTAGAAAACCAGTTAGGCTGGTATGTCGAATGCCATAAGGAATAAGGTAGTATTAGACATTGGACTGTGCTCAGGAGGCCTGGGTCCAATTCCAGGTTTTGTTTCTTATCAACTCCCTGCTCCCCTCAGTCATGATTTAGGAAAGTCACATGACCTCAAGGAGACTCATTTTACTCTTCTGT
>NW_027818288.1:0-276 GCF_054177405.1 Leptonychotes weddellii | reverse complement strand
CTGGTTAATAGCATCATGATGTTCAGTACTTCCTGGAAATTTGCACACAGGTCAAATCCAGAGCCAGGAAGCAGAAGTCCATGAAAGAGAGGCTCACTCACCCCTGCCTTAGCCAAAGTGGCCATTGGCCAATGTCTGCCAGGGTCTTTTTTATTTTAAGTGGTCCCATGAGGAATCTAGCAGAGTGGATTCTGTGCACTGTGTTTCTGGCTACATGAGGGGCACAAGCCCTTTCAGAAATTCCCAGTAGGGGGGCGCCTGGGTGGCTCAGTCATT
>NW_027818287.1:0-276 GCF_054177405.1 Leptonychotes weddellii | reverse complement strand
CCCAAGCCCTGTGCCATGCCTCCTCTGGGAACAAAACTTGTTCCTCCTCATCAGGAGTAAGGCAGATTTTTAAGATGCTAATATGAAGTCAAATGACCAAGGAGGAAGAGAAGCAAAAGTCTTTGATAATATTCAAACTGAATAACCCTTGAATCATTGTGACCTCACTTGGGTCCTTTGAGGGTGTCCTCCAACTCTTTGGGATTAATGGGCTACATGATTTGCAGCTGATTTCTCCCAGCTCCCTCTGGGCTCTCCTACCTATCATGGGGGTGT
>NW_027818286.1:0-276 GCF_054177405.1 Leptonychotes weddellii | reverse complement strand
TGGGGCTGTTGTCCCGAAAACAGTGAGGGCTGACGAGGCATCTTTCTCTCATTTGGCTTCCTCATAGCACGGTGGTATTTGAGTAGCAGAACAGCTTACGTGATGGCTGCCTTCCCCCAGAGTGAGTGTTCCAAGAAACCAAGACAGAAACTGCAAAGCTCCTTCTGACAGAGCCTCAGTAGTTACATAACATCATTTCTACCACATTCTACTGGTTACAGTTGAGTCCAGATTTCAAGGTGAGGGGACGGCACAGAGTCTGACAACTGAGAGGCA
>NW_027818285.1:0-276 GCF_054177405.1 Leptonychotes weddellii | reverse complement strand
GGCTATATAAAGCATAATTGTTTACCTATGACTATTTTTTAATTTTGAGAAATATTCAAACCCCCCCTTTCCTAATTTTACTTGGAATGGCTGTCTCCCCAAAAAAGAAAGGTCAAAAAGGAGGAACAGAAATATATACCCTCCATTGTTTCATTCATACACATAAAATTTAAAAACGGTCAGGATTACACTAATAGCTCTTGTGTTAATTTTACTTATCAGTGACCCCTTTTACCTGTAAAACTGACTTGAAAAAATTATGCATTTACTTAGATC
>NW_027818284.1:0-276 GCF_054177405.1 Leptonychotes weddellii | reverse complement strand
TTGAAGACATTATACTGAATGAAATAAGCCAGTCACAAAAGGGCAAATATTGTGATTCCATTTATGTAAGTTACCTGGAGTAGTTAAATTCACAGAGACAGAAAGTAGATTGGCGCTTACCAGGGGCTGGGGGATGGAGGGAATGGGGAGTTAGTATTTAATGGGTACAGAGTTTCACTTTTACAAGATGAAAAGAGGGCGCCTGGGTGGCTCAGTTGGTTAAGCGACTGCCTTCGGCTCAGGTCATGATCCTGGAGTCCCAGGATCGAGTCCCGC
>NW_027818283.1:0-276 GCF_054177405.1 Leptonychotes weddellii | reverse complement strand
TATCATCACTTACTCTGAGAGGCCTCAGATTTGGGGCAAGACCATCAAGAGCTGGAGGGCAGTGGCCCGTCTCCCCAGGCACACAGATCAAACTTAGACCAATGATACAAGCCCAATTATTCGGTTTTCTGAGAGCAGATCACAGGCTCTTCAGATCAGCTTGGGAGGGATGTTTTCTTTCCAATTTCCAAAAACAAAATGCAAATTCTCTTCTTGTTTTTGCCCCAGGCCAACTGCCCTAAGGCGGTTCCTAAGTCACTGAGCAAATTTTCGGAT
>NW_027818282.1:0-276 GCF_054177405.1 Leptonychotes weddellii | reverse complement strand
TCCCTCTGACCCTCCCCCCTCTCATGTGCTCTCTCTCTCCTCTCATCCTCTCTCTCAAATAAATAAATAAAATCTTTAAAAAAAAAAAAAGAAAATATACTCTTTAATACTTCATAGTAAAGATTTCTAAATACAAAAAGAATAAATCATAAAGAAAAACTTTACTATATGTGACTATGTTTAAATCTGTTGATCAAAGACACCAATGAATTTTTTTTTAAAAAAGCCATAAATAGAAAGATGGTACTTGTAGCACATATTATTGAAAAAGGATTA
>NW_027818281.1:0-2643 GCF_054177405.1 Leptonychotes weddellii | reverse complement strand
AGAGAGTTGTTGCTCTTCTTTTCTTCGATCTCCTGTTGAGTTTGTAGGTGTTCAGAATGGTTTGATCCCTATCCAGCTGAATTCCTGAGAGGAGACGAAATCCAGGTCTCCTACTCCTCCGCCATCTTGCTCCGCCCCCCCGTTACACTTAGTTTTGAGGTGTTTTTGCTTTCCTCAAGTATTGCTAACTGTATTTGGCTGATATTTTACTTTTCAAAAAAAACAAATGTTTGTGGCCCTCTAAGAAGAAAGTAATGTGTCCTTTAGTTTACCATAGTGACACTGCTATTTTGGGGAATGTTTTGGCAAATACCAGGGAAATTCTTTCTTCCTATCGAGTATTAATTATTTAATTTCTATAACCTTGAGCAAAGAAGTCAGAATTATAAAAAACAAATATTATCAATATTTATTTTATTTGAAGAAAGCCCTGTATGTTTTACTCAAGATAAAAACAATAAGAAGATATTACACCCAGTGTCCTCTCATCTTTAAGGACTGAACTTTCTTTCCATATTGTCGACACAAAATGTATCTTTTAGAATTTCTTAAAAAAAAAAAAAAAGGAAAGATTTTTATTCAAGCCCAATTTAGGACAGCTGCTCAGGATACATAATCTTCACAACAAAGAGTACTCTGGCAAAGGAACATTTGGTGTAGGGTTAAATACATTGTTTTTTTACATAAAAAGTTACAGATTATTAGACAAAGGACATTTCAGAAAGTTGCAGACCTTAAGTTTCTAGTATATGCAGGACCATATGACTTTAATATTATGGGAACCATGGACGTCTCTTCCTTTTTATAATATTTTGTGTTCAGAATGCTCCTTTTTGGTTATTTTATTTAATGAAGCAGATGTACAATGTGTGTTTGGGGCAAGAATAGAGACTGTGCTTTGAGCTCTTGCCAACTCATTTTACCTTGGTAAATGATAAGGTATAACTTCCCTAGGAGCCCAGGAGAGCACTAACAAACATTGAAACTTGAAATTTTTTTTATCAATATGAACTCAAAATTCTCAGCAATGAAGAGTCATATTCGGAAGGGTAATAAGAGAGGCCTTCAGTCATGTTTAAGTTCCAAATGTATGACCTGGTTATTTCTCCTTTATGGCCATCGTGGATGACTAGTATAACACCACCTACAACATTTTCCTTTGGAGCACAATGTCATGTCAGGTTTCTCTATTCTCATAGATGATAGTATCAAGAAGACATAATTTCTCAGGTCAGAGACCAACACATCTCACTTAGCAGAATCCTTGCTTCCCTTTCTGTCACTGCTCCTTTCAAGACTGGAAAGAACTATCACATGTGGATATACTACATCAAGATTAATGAGACTTGAACAAGTACATACTTTTACAGTTGAAGTAAACTTTGTTAAAATGTTATTGCCAAGTATCTTGATCAAAGTGGCAGGAATTTCCAAGAGTCTACTGATGGGAGAGAATTATCTTTCTAAAGTTCACTTCTCTGAACATCACACTGCTTTAATTGGCCCACAGAGTAAAAATATGTCTTTAAGTTTCACTGTTAGCTGACTTGACCTGGCAGGATTGTGCCCTGATGAACTTGCCTCTGTTATGTCACAAAATCTTCCAAACATACAAAATATTTCCCATCAGTTAAAAACTCCACACTTTTGACTTGTTATCTTTACCTTGATTTATTTTTTATTTTTTATTTTTTATTTTTATTTTTTTTAAAGATTTTGTTTATTTATTTGAGAGAGAGAATGAGATAGAGCATGAGAGGGGGGAGGGTCAGAGGGAGAAGCAGACTCCCTGCTGAGCAGGGAGCCCGATGCGGGACTTGATTCCGGGACTCCAGGATCATGACCTGAGCCGAAGGCAGTTGCTTAACCAACTGAGCCACCCAGGCGCCCCTGATTTTTTTTTTTTTTTCTAATCCTAGCACATGAGTGCTCAATCATCCAGAATTCAAAAAAGTATAATACACTTGGAAGCATATTTTCACCCCTGTATTTTGCGATACACTCCTCCATATTTCACATACACATAAACAATATAGGTTAAGTGTATTCCTACTATTAGACCTATCATTAAGTTTTGTGATGCTGTATTTTTTGCTGATTGTCCTAACAGATTGTGAATTTCTTAAGAGCAGGTAAACATTTCTGACCTTTGAAAATACATACAGATGTCTAGAATAATGCACCAAAAATTTAGATACACACTCTTGAGAATATATTATTATTCATATTGTATCATTTTGTCTCAAATATTTTTATTAAAGTTAAAGGAATTTT
Organism: Leptonychotes weddellii; assembly: GCF_054177405.1. Lineage (NCBI taxonomy): Eukaryota > Metazoa > Chordata > Mammalia > Carnivora > Phocidae > Leptonychotes > Leptonychotes weddellii. The sequence continues at coordinate 369 of NW_027818281.1, read as the reverse complement.
TAGGCAAGTTGTAATCTTTGTTAATCCACTCAGTTAAATACCCTTCCATCTGTCATTATAGCCTAATGTATCCCATATGAAAACAAATCCAGATGTTTATTGCTTTTATATAAACACAAACACACAACACACATACATACAGGTCTGTGTGTAAATTCTAAGTAAACTTGTCCACAGATCCAAAAAGAGTCATATAGAAGAATGTTTGTTGTGATGTATGTGGATAAAAACCTTTTTAGAAAACTTGGTGTCTGGGGGGGGGCGGAGCAAGATGGCGGAGGAGTAGGAGACCTGGATTTTGTCTCCTCTCAGGAATTCAGCTGGATAGGGATCAAACCATTCTAAACACCTACAAACTCAACAGGAGAT
>NW_027818280.1:0-276 GCF_054177405.1 Leptonychotes weddellii | reverse complement strand
TGTATCATGTAACTAATTTCTGAATATTGAACCACCTTGCATTCCTGGAATAAATCCTACTTGATCATGGTGAATGATTTTTTTTTTTTAATGTATTGTTGGATTCCATTTGCTAATATTTTATTGAGGATTTTTCTTCATCTTTGTTCATCAGAGGTATTGGCCTCTATTTCTCTCTCTCTCTCTCTTTTTTTTTTTTATAGTGTCTTTATCTCGTTTTGGTATCAGGGTAATGCTGGCCTCATAGAATGAATTTGGAAGCTTTCCTTCCTCTTC
>NW_027818279.1:0-276 GCF_054177405.1 Leptonychotes weddellii | reverse complement strand
CTTGATCTCAGGGCCCTGAGATCATGACCTGAGCTGAAATCAAGAGTTGGATGCTTAACTGACTAAGCCACCCAGGCGCCCCTAGATTAATGGTTTTTATCTTAAAAATGAAATGTGTTCAAGATGCCTTCCTTTATCAGAGTACATTCCGTGGCCCATCCTGCAACATAGGATCACCAGCAAATTGTCCTTTCCCTGCCGATGGGGAGTAATGCTCTAAGTATTAGTAGTTAGTCGTCGGTAACAAAAAAAGGGAGTCATTTTTCCATGAACGGT
>NW_027818278.1:0-276 GCF_054177405.1 Leptonychotes weddellii | reverse complement strand
TTTTAACTTTAGCTGTTCAAATAGATATGCCTCTCATTGAAGTTTTTTTTTTTTAAGATTTTATTTATTTATTTGACCGACAGAGACATAGCGAGAGAGGGAATACAAGCAGGGGGAATGGGAGAGGGAGAAGCAGGCTTCCCGCTGAGCAGGGAGCCCTACGCGGGGCTCAATCCCAGGACCCCGGGATCATGACCTGGGCCGAAGGCAGACGCTTAACGACTGAACCACCCAGGCTCCCCTTTCATTGAAGTTTTAATTGGCACTTCCCTAATG
>NW_027818277.1:0-276 GCF_054177405.1 Leptonychotes weddellii | reverse complement strand
TAGCTACTACACTTGTGGTAAGTACAACATAATGTATAAACTTGTCCAATCACTATGATGTACACCTGAAACTAAGATAACATTGTGTGTCAATAATACTTCAATTTTTGAAAAAATTAAAAATAAATAAGTAAGGGGCGCCTGGGTGGCTCAGTTGGTTAAGCGACTGCCTTCACCTCAGGTCATGATCCTGGAGTCCCGGGATGGAGTCCTGCATCGGGCTCCCTGCTCAGCGGGGAGTGGGCTTCTCTCTCTGACCCTCCCCCTTCTCATGCT
>NW_027818276.1:0-276 GCF_054177405.1 Leptonychotes weddellii | reverse complement strand
TGAGGGGCTCGATCCCAGGACCCTGGGATCATGACCTGAGCTGAAGGCAGACACTTAACGACTGAGCCACCCAGGCGTCCCAGAAATCTCTCTTTTTAACTGACTTGTACTATGAAGTTGGAAGGACGTGTCACAAGGGATGTGAAGGCAGATAGACTCTGGCACCAAGACACAATGAAACTCTACTTAAAAGTACCACACATTTTCCCCAAATCACCAACTTAAAAGGGAAAAGAATTTTTCTGGTGAAATAAAAGCAATGAGGGCTTAGAGAAG
>NW_027818275.1:0-276 GCF_054177405.1 Leptonychotes weddellii | reverse complement strand
GGAGAATGACCCTGCACCCTTGCCCACTTGGTCAAGTTTCCATCATGCGAACCCAGCCCCAGTGGACTTTCTCGGGCCCCCCTCAGGGACTGTACCAGGCCCTCTCTCTGGGCCACTGCCAAGGGTTCTGTGGCAAACTCCAGAAAGCTCCCTGAAGCTCGGCTGCCTGACAGATCTCCAGAATCTCCAGTGTCTGCAAAGCCCCATTTGGATGTCAGGGCTGGCCTAGGGCCAATCTGAGTTCAGATTGGCCCCAGGCCAATCTGGGGAGGTGAG
>NW_027818274.1:0-276 GCF_054177405.1 Leptonychotes weddellii | reverse complement strand
TGTCTCTCTCTGTCAAATAAATAAATAAATAAAATCTTTAAAAAAAAAAAAAAGAAACAAAAAACGTGGGTTGGTTTGTTTGTTTGAAGATTTTATTTATTTGACAGACAAAGAGAGAGCACAAGCAGGGGGAGAGGCAGGCAGAGGGAGAGGGAGAAGCAGGCTCCCCATGGAGCAGGGAGCCCGATGTGGGGCTTGATCCCAGAACCCTGGGATCATCACCTGAGCTGAAGGCAGATGCTTAACTGACTGAGCCACCCAGGTGTCTCTGGGGTT
>NW_027818273.1:0-276 GCF_054177405.1 Leptonychotes weddellii | reverse complement strand
TTTTTCTGCATCTGGATCACTAACAATTCATACTCATTGCACTAGAATCAGTAGAATTTTCTGTTTCATGTATGATTTTTTTCCCCCTTCTTTTACATAATAAATCAGTGGTTCTCAACCAGGGGGTGACTCCCCATCTCTACTCCGGGACACATTTGGCAATGTCTGGAGACATGCTTGGTTGTCACACTGTGGGGTTCCTCCTGGCATGGTGGGTAGAGGCCAGGGATGCTGCTATAAACATCCCACAACCCCCAGGCCAGCTCCTCACCCCCA
>NW_027818272.1:0-276 GCF_054177405.1 Leptonychotes weddellii | reverse complement strand
TTAAAAAAAAAAAAAAAAGTAAAGAAAAATACAGAGAATTTTGAAGGAAAGAAAAAACATGGTAAGAAAAAGATCTTAAAATGATAATAAGCAAGGAAAATTAATACAATAAAAAATGGAGAGATCCTTCTCTCTGCTCAAGCCCAGAAGTTATCACCATGCACAATCTCAAGATTAAAAGAAAAAATAATAAAGTTGAATATTTAATTCATTAATGCATTTATTTCTTTATATTATTCTCATCAGCTGAGCCCTTCCCCAATTAAAAATAAACTC
>NW_027818271.1:0-276 GCF_054177405.1 Leptonychotes weddellii | reverse complement strand
CTGGTTAATAGCATCATGATGTTCAGTACTTCCTGGAAATTTGCACACAGGTCAAATCCAGAGCCAGGAAGCAGAATTCCATGAAAGAGAGGCTCACTCACCCCTGCCTTAGCCAAAGTGGCCATTGGCCAATGTCTGCCAGGGTCTTTTTTATTTTAAGTGGTCCCATGAGGAATCTAGCAGAGTGGATTCTGTGCACTGTGTTTCTGGCTACATGAGGGGCACAAGCCCTTTCAGAAATTCCCAGTAGGGGGGCGCCTGGGTGGCTCAGTCATT
>NW_027818270.1:0-2644 GCF_054177405.1 Leptonychotes weddellii | reverse complement strand
AGGAAAACAGTCAACAAAACTAAGAGGCAGCCCAAGGAATGGGAAAAGATATTTGCAAATGACACTACAGATAAAGGGCTGATATCCAAGATCTATAAAGAATTTCTCAAACTCAACACTCAAAAAAAACAAATAACCCAGTCAAGAAATGGGCAGAAGACATGAACAGACACTTGTCCAATGAAGACATACAAATGGCTAACAGACACATGAAAAAATGCTCAACATCACTAGCCATCAGGAAAATACAAATCAAAACCACAATGAGATACCACCTTACGCCAGTTAGAACGGCAAAAATTAAAACAGGAAACAACAAATGTTGGTGAGGATGTGGAGAAAGGGGAACCCTCTTACACTGTTGGTGGGAATGCAAGCTGGTACAGCCACTCTGGAAAACAGTATGGAAGTTCCTCAAGATGTTAAAAATAGAGCTACCCTATGACACAGGAATTGCACTACCAGGTGTTTAATTCAAATCCTAATGGTGGTTTTGTTTCAGCTTATATACAGCTCAGTCATCTCTGCAATTTATACAATCTGAAAGTATTTTCATCTTCCTAATTGTGGCATTAGATTTAGCTCTGTAGAATCTGTATTTCGGGGCGCCTGGGTGGCTCAGTTGGTTAAGCGACTGCCTTCGGCTCAGGTCATGATCCTGGAGTCCCTGGATCGAGTCCCGCATCGGGCTCCCTGCTCGGCAGGGAGCCTGCTTCTTCCTCTGACCCTCCCCCCTCTCATGTGCTCTCTCTCTCTCATTCTCTCTGTCTCAAATAAATAAATAAAAAAAAAATCTTTAAAAAAAAAAAAGAATCTGTATTTCATGGTATTATCACAAAATGGGCACCATAATAAGCTTATGATATTCCAGATTTTAGTTAATTGGAAGGTTGCTCTTATCGATCACAAGCCATGTCTTGAAATTAATACACAGATGATATCCCTGGCTACTTATAGTTTTTTTCAGTTTTACCCTTATTTCAGCAATTCCTTTTTCCAAATGTATTATTTTCACACTCTCTGCTTTTCATATTGTCTAGATTATCCCATGTCAAGTTTTAGATTTTAACTGATAGTATGCTAAATGGTTTTTAATATTTTGTGCCCAAGTTCAGTTTGGATTTTTTTGTTAAGCTCATTACAGATCACTCTAAGTGAGCCTCGAAGCAGTCCTCACAAATGTGAAGCCTAGAAAACAGATACTTTTCTCACTACTTTGAAATTTTAGGTGAAATAATTCTCACTTTGTGATGAAGCTGTAGTCAGGTATTTCAAATCAAAAGAATTGCATAGTACAAGCCTAGCTCTCGACCTCTGGAAATCTAAATTAAATCTCTCAGCTAAGTGTGAACATTGTGCACTTCAGGAAAATAACCTCAGTAATAGATGTGGGAGAGTGGAAACAGACAGAAGCTAGTGAACTCGCCCTTCCTTCCTTCCTTCCTTCCTTCCTTCCTTCCTTCCTTCCTTCCTTCCTTCCCTCCCTCCCTCCCTCCCTCCCTCCCTCCCTCCTTCCTTCCTTCCTTCCTTCCATCCATCCATCCTTCCATGTTTAATGAGAACCTACTTTAAGCTAGATACAGGTGGGAATAAATATTGTATGGTAGCAGCAAACAGATGATTGATTTAAATTCTAAGATTTCTTTTTAGCTTATGGGCTACTTCAGAAGTTTCAGACTTGGACACCACTCCATCAGCAATTGAATATGTGTAAAAGAACATTTTTTAAAAAGGCTCTTCTTGGTGTCAATGTTTCTTAGCAACATGGTCTCTCTTAATAAGTTATTTGACCGTAAGGATTTTTCTTCCACGTTAGTTTTATTAACTCTCTCTTAACTGGACTTTTTGACAAATGTGCTACAATTTCATTTTCAGAAAAGTTTTGTCAACAAGTATATGATTTAATAGGATATCAAGTAGGACACTTTTTGATGAACAAGCTGAATATTGGGCCCCCCTCTTAGGCAACAGCAATTAGGGAAGAAGGGCATTTCTAAATATGCTGTAGCAATTGTCTACAGTGATGTGTGGGCCAACCCTGAATGTATAGAATTCGGGCTTATAAGAAGATATTGTTTACACTCCATCCTGTTACCATTTTAAGCTCAGGAAAGATACGAAGAGTGTAACTTAAAATGTTTGGGTTTGTGAATGGATTAGCCTAGTTCTAAAAACTAGTAGCGGCAGCAGCTACCATTTATGCAGTATTGGTTAATACCAGTGATACCCAAAGACTACCTAACACTTAATAAGAAATTGATAAACATGTGCTTAATGGAGCAAGGCGTAGCTAAGTCTTATTCATCTGTTCTTATTAACTAAGCCCTCTTTTAACTATATACATTATCTCATTTAATCCTTATAATCACTCTATGAAAAGGGCATTATCATTATACTCTTACTCAGAGGGGACAACTTACAGAGTACTCACAACTTTCTAAAGCTGGTGGCTGAGCTGGAGTATAAATCCAGACAGTCCAGCTCGAGCATTCAAGCTCCGAAGCATCACCTCAGGCTGCCTGTCAACTTGTAGGACTTAGAGGTTTGCAAATTCCACATACAGCCTTCACTCAACATCTAGCAGGGAAACAACCAAAGGACACTAAGTACTTTCCTAGAATTCTTTAAGCATAACAGTAATTTG
>NW_027818269.1:0-276 GCF_054177405.1 Leptonychotes weddellii | reverse complement strand
TGCGACTCACAAAGGCTTGTGTACTTGCTGGTCCTTGTGGGGAGTAACTAAGTGAGGAAAAAGATTAGAATTCTCATAATGACTAAATGAGCCATTTCCTGGACTTAACCAGCAAAATGAGAGTATCTGAGACAAACAAAGAAGAAAAAAAGAAAAAGAAAAGATGACTGCTTCCTGGGAGCCCTATGTGCTGCTGCTGAGTCTCCCCATCTTCCACCGCCATTGGGAAGGGGTTCTAGTCAGTTTCATATGATTCCCCAAGGTACAAGACATGTG
>NW_027818268.1:0-276 GCF_054177405.1 Leptonychotes weddellii | reverse complement strand
TCCCTCTCCCACTCCCCCTGCTTGTGTTCCTGCTCTCGCTATCTCTCTCTCTGTCAAATAAATAAATAAAAATCTTTAAAAAAAAAAAAAAACTAATGATGTAATGAATGTTGACTAACATAACATAATAAAATAAAAGTAAAAAAAAAAGTAAAAAATATATATATGTATTATTGGGAGCCTGTGAATGCCAAATGTCACTGTAGGGCCCAAGAATAGAGCAGGAATCCAGCTGGGAGCAAATCCCCAATCTAATAGGACAACCACTGAATATAT
>NW_027818267.1:0-276 GCF_054177405.1 Leptonychotes weddellii | reverse complement strand
TTAGGTTCAATGTGCAGATCCTGACCTACTTTCATGGGCTGTGGTTCCTATGGCAAGTTTATCTTCAGAAATTTGCCATGCTTGCAGCCACTCTGGAAAACCGTATGGAGGTTCCTCAAAAAGTTGAAAACAGAGCTACCATACGACCCAGCAATTGCATTACTGGTTATTTACCCCAAAGATACAAATGTAGTGATCCGAAGGGGTACATGCACCCCGATGTTTATAGCAGCAATGTCCACAATGGCCAAACTATGGAAAGAGCCAAGATGTCCA
>NW_027818266.1:0-276 GCF_054177405.1 Leptonychotes weddellii | reverse complement strand
TCATAAAAATGGCGGCCCATCCGCTGATGATCTCATAACTGGTGACTTAGGAAAAAGTCCCCAAAGAGAGGAATATTCTTTTTTTTTTTTTTTAAAGATTTTATTTATTTATTTGAGAGAGAGAGAATGAGAGAGAGCACATGAGAGGGGGGAGGGTCAGAGGGAGAAGCAGACTCCCTGCCGAGCAGGGAGCCCGATGCGGGACTCGATCCAGGGACTCCAGGATCATGACCTGAGCCGAAGGCAGTCGCTCAACCAACTGAGCCACCCAGGCGC
>NW_027818265.1:0-276 GCF_054177405.1 Leptonychotes weddellii | reverse complement strand
TGTTATGCACAAACAATGAATCATGGAACACTTCATCTAAAATTAATGATGTAATGTATGGGGATTAACATAAGAATAAAAAAAAAAAAAGAATCAGCATTCTTCAGAGAAGGATCACGGTAGCCAGCCTCTGAGATGAGCCTCAATAATGCAGTCTCCTGGTGTTCACATGGTTGTGTGGATCCCTCCCACGCTGCATTAGGGTTGAGTGTGTGTGACAAATAGTATAAGACAGAAGTGATGAAGTCACTCGGAGTCTAGGTTATTAAAGACATT
>NW_027818264.1:0-276 GCF_054177405.1 Leptonychotes weddellii | reverse complement strand
CCTTCTATTTTCAATGACAGCTTAGCTGGATATAGTATTCTTGGCTGCATATTTTTCTTGTTTAGTGCTCTGAATATATCATGCCAGTCCTTTCTGGCTTGCCAGGTCTCTGTGGTAGGTCTGCTGCCAATCTAATGTTTCTACCATTGTAGGTTACAGATCTCTTCTCCCGAGCTGCTTTCAGGATTTTCTCTTTGTCTCTGAGACTTGTAAGTTTTACTATTAGACGATGGGGTGTTGACCTATTTTTACTGATTTTGAGGGGGTTTCTCTGTG
>NW_027818263.1:0-276 GCF_054177405.1 Leptonychotes weddellii | reverse complement strand
GCTGGAGGCCAAGCCCCAAGAACCCCCAGACAGCCAGCTGGGCTGCCTGACTGTTGTTTCATTAACTTTGCAATAATGGAACCTCGTGGTTTATACAATGGAACAACTACGGTTTGGGATTCTACTTACTAAGCCATGATAAGGTTTTATTGGGCTAGATGAATGGAGTAGACTAGGTTTACGTTATTCTTTTTTTTTTAAATCAAACCCAAAAAGTAATAGCTCTGGCCATTGACTATTCATGTTTAATATTTCAGTTTTGAAATGTGAATTTGT
>NW_027818262.1:0-276 GCF_054177405.1 Leptonychotes weddellii | reverse complement strand
TCATATGATCTCACTGATATGAGGAATTCTTAATCTCAGGAAACAAACTGAGGGTTGCTGGAATGGTGGGGGGTGGGAGGATGGGGTGGCTGGATGATAGACATTGGGGAGGGTATGTGCTATGGTGAGCGCTGTGAATTGTGTAAGACTGTTGAATTAAAGACCTGTACCTCTGGAACAAATAATACATTATATGTTTTAAAAAAAGTAGATAATAGGAAGGGAGAAATGAAGGGGGGGAAATCGGTGGGGGAGACGAACCATGAGATACTATGG
>NW_027818261.1:0-2644 GCF_054177405.1 Leptonychotes weddellii | reverse complement strand
TTCCTTGGTGATTCAGGGTCTTTTCTGATTCCATACAAATTTTAGGATTGTTTGTTCCAGCCCTTTGAAAAATGTCTTTGGAATTTTGATCGGGATGGCATTGAAGGTATAGATTGCTCTGTGAAGCATAGACATTTTAACAATGCTTACTCTTCCAATCCATGAGCATGGAATGTTTTTCCATCTTTTTTATGTCTTCTTCAATTTCTTTCATGAGTGTTCTGTAGTTCCTAGAGTATAGATCCTTTACCTCTTTGGTTAGGTTTATTCTGAGGTATCTTATGGAAAAATTTCTTTTATATATTTAGGTTCATGTATTTATATATGGTGGTGACAATTGTGAATTTCAATTCAAAAGCTTTTATTAACCCCAGTGTGTGTAAGGCATCATGATACATGCTATGAATATTATAAAGACTGTTACGATATATGCTGCATATATGATATGATCTCTTTGAAAAACACCCTTGACAATAACACAATGAATTATAATATGGGGGAAATTTTTTAAAGTGCTGTGATGTTAGTCTGAGCATACTGCTCTGTGGATATAGGCAAATTCTGACACCAGAGAGAAGCACACTCCAAATAGAAACTGATGTCATCACTTTAAGACAAGACTTGAGAAAGGACTTGAAAGATGAGTGGTATTTCAATGGACAGGGGAGTGAGAGACATGATATTTGAGATTGAAAGAACCACCTAAGAACCATGTAGAGATACTTGGTGTGTTCAGGCAGTGATATAGCAGTCTGCTCTGAGGATGCTGTCTTTGGAAATGAAGATTAGCCAAATGTGTATCTGGGAATGTCAAGGGTTATGTCACCAAGGGTTACTGATTTTGTTCATCAGGACCATTACATTCTCTCTTTTCCCTCCTCTATCTAACTTCTTCACACTTGACAATCCTATTTCTGCTGCTGTCCAACCAGGCAGAAATGAGAGATGCTGATGGATGTATGGCAGTGGCCGAGGTGTTATACAAAAAATTTCAAAGGCATACATATTTGGTACTTAATGATTGATTCTGCCTCAAGTAGTATTTTGCAGAGACCTTATTTCTTCCACAAATTCCTTGATTGTCAAGATAATAATATCAAGGTCCTTGATGTGTGCTTGCATGTTGTGTGCATTTTAAATTAGTGAGCTACATGAAGTTTTCATAATTCCTGAACAGAATTGATGCCTATTTCTTATTAGATAATACAATATCTGTTGATTTTGCCATTTCTTTTATTTTAAATTCAGAGTAATAACATCAGTCAGGGAATCATAGTTGACAACTTAGATGATTATTTGACTTAACTGATATGACACCAACGAAATTTTTCCATATAACAGAAGTAGTCAAGCTGTCAAATATTTTAAAGTAAATATTATTATTCCATGGATTTGAGCTAAATAATAATACATTCTATAATTTCTCTGTAGAAATACAGAAATTTTTCATATATGTCATTTGTTTTTCTTTTGTCGGGAATTTTATTCTTCACAGGCAGATGGCTTGTTTATTTGTGAAATTTATATGGGTATATATTCTTCCAATTAATTCAGCTACAAGTGAAAAAAATCGATACTCAACAGAAATACATAAAATCAAATAATAGTGTATTAAAATAAATATAATACAAATTTCAAAGAATATATCTTTTTTTGTTTGTTTTATTTAAGAATATATCTTTGGAACCACGGCCAAATAGCCAGTAGACTGAGATTCTCCCAAATGAAAGCGGGCAGGGAATTTTACCAATTAAATAGTTGGAAAGGACTCAGTGGATTTCATTTCTTTGCAAATGAAGTCTGGCAACCTGATGAGTAGATACATTGATTTAGTGTGTGCTACAACTGAATTAGTCATGGAAGAATTACAAGGACGCAACTAGTTTAAGCTTCATAGACTGGTCAACACCTTAAATGTATAAAGTGTAACAAGAGAACCAAACTAATGCCTACCTAATTGTGGTAGGCAGAATTATGAAAATGTACCCCGCCAAGTATCCTACCCCTGGTTATTCAATCAAAACAATTCTGGGTACTTTTGTGAAGGGACTTTATAGATGTACTGTGGTTGCTAATCAGTTGACCTTAAAATAAATTTAACCTGGATTGTTGAAGTGAGCCCAGTGTAATCACAGGGTTCCTTAGGACCCTCTATATACAAGATCATGTCATTTGCAAATAGAGATAGTTTTACTTTCAGTTTTACTTTCTGTTTCCATTCTAGATGCCTTTTATTTCTTTTCCTTATCAAATTATCTGGCTAGAAACTCCAGTGCCATTTTGAATAGAAGTGGTAATAACAGATATCCTTATTTTATTCGTATTAGGGGGAACATTTTCTTTTTATTTATTTATTTATTTATTTATTTATTTATATTATGTTATGTTGATCACTGTACATTACATCATTAGTTTTTGATGTACTGTTCCATGATTCATTGTTTGCATATAATACCAAGTGCTCCATGCAGTATGTGCCCTCTTTAATACCCTAACTAGGCTAACACATACCCCCACCCTCCTCCCCTCTAGAACCCTCAGTTTGTTTCTCAGAGTCCATAGTCTCTCATAGTTCGTCTCCCCCTCCAATTTCCCCCCCTTCGTTTCTCCCTTCCTGCTATCTTCTTCTTCTTTTTTTTTTTTT
>NW_027818260.1:0-276 GCF_054177405.1 Leptonychotes weddellii | reverse complement strand
CATAGACCTTACTCATGTCTGCGTGTTTTACAAGTAAGGTACCAGCTGACTTCTGTTCTGCAAAACCTATTCAAGAGCATTCACTGAACTGTCTTGGAAGATAGCATCTCCCTCAGTAACCAGGGAGACATTTGCTTATAGCCTTGGAGATGGGGATAATGTAACCCTTTGGAGCAAAGGTTATGGATAATTACATTCATAAGAAAATATTGCGAATTCCTCTTCTCTACAACAAACCCCTCTACAAGGATATGTGTCATCTGGCTGTCTTTCCAT
>NW_027818259.1:0-276 GCF_054177405.1 Leptonychotes weddellii | reverse complement strand
CACGAAGGGTGCCCATCACCAGAGCCTCCACGGAAGCTCCTTAATATCCTGCCTGCCTGTTCCCCACGAGCCCGGCGTGAGCAGTAAGGACATCCATCTACATTCTCACCAGGAGGAGAACACCACCACTAAGAGCAAACATGGGTCCACCAAGGAACAAGGACAGAGAGGGCCAAGCAGAGGAGACACGAATGAGCGGATGAAGAAGGCTATCCGTGTGTCCTCGAGCTAGGGACGGCAACCCTGTGCTCAGTGACACCACCACTCTCAACTGCT
>NW_027818258.1:0-276 GCF_054177405.1 Leptonychotes weddellii | reverse complement strand
TGAATCATGGAACACTTCATCTAGAACTAATGATGTAATGTATGGGGATTAACATAAGAATAAAAAAAATAAAAATAAAAAAAAAAATCATGAATGCGTAATTTTAACAATATTTGTTAGTTGGTAATACAGTTTCTTAGAATTTCTGTAAATCATGAAGATCAGTGTTTTTAGACTATACAGGCTTTGTAATATCTAGACCACTATATATTTTGAAATACCTGTTATATAATGAGCAAGTAATTACTATTACAAATCTGGGATTTAGTGCTTGCC
>NW_027818257.1:0-276 GCF_054177405.1 Leptonychotes weddellii | reverse complement strand
GCACATGAGAGGGGGGAGGGTCAGAGGGAGAAGCAGACTCCCTGCCGAGCAGGGAGCCCGATGCGGGACTCGATCCAGGGACTCCAGGATCATGACCTGAGCCGAAGGCAGTCGCTTAACCAACTGAGCCACCCAGGCGCCCGCAGTTGTAGCATCTTACATTCCTGTGGGCAGTACATGAGAATCCTTGCTAGGACTTGGTATGGTCAGTCTTTTTCGTGTTTGCCATCCCAGTGGAAATAGGGTGGCATATCATTGCAATTCAATTTCCCTAAT
>NW_027818256.1:0-276 GCF_054177405.1 Leptonychotes weddellii | reverse complement strand
GGGGCCAGAGAGGTCTCCTGCAGCCGCAGCCGCGGGCCCAAGAGCGCCTGCCGTGGGGAGCAGGGCAGGGGTCACCGGTCCCAGACCTCTACCCCTGGGCCTGCCTTCCCCAGAACCCCCAGGAGGCTCGGGTCCGGGCTGCCCAGACCCTGCGGCCCCAGCTCGGTCAGGGCTGCTTGCCGAGAAGAAGGCTGAGCCTCAGAACCGCCCCCAGAGAGCCCGGCCCGGCAAGGCCTTACCTCGGAGCCCAGGACGGGGTTGGGGCCGTGCTCGCTG
>NW_027818255.1:0-276 GCF_054177405.1 Leptonychotes weddellii | reverse complement strand
CCTCCTCTGTCTGGGATCCCCTCACCTCCAAAACCCCATCAGAGCCAGTGCAAAACCAAAGGCAAAACAATTCATTTTAATCTTTAATCAGAGACACTGACTGAAGCCCAAATTCCCAAGTATTTTACTTGGCCTGACATTTTTTTTAAGGAAAGTTTAAAATCAATTTTACATAACAATCCTGATTTCTGGTTGGAAAATATCCACCACCAGGTCTGGGTTCCCAAGTATACTGACACTGGCTGGAGCTGAGCAGTGGCTGCCACCCTGAATGGG
>NW_027818254.1:0-276 GCF_054177405.1 Leptonychotes weddellii | reverse complement strand
TAATTTTATGAAAGTATAATTGACATACAATATCCTATTAGTTTCAAGTGTACATCATAGTGATTCAATATTTTCATATATTACAAAATGATCTCCAAGGTAAGTCTAGTTACTATCTATCACCATACAAAGTTATTACAATATTATTGACTAGGTTCCTTATGCTGTACATTCCATCCCCATGACTTATTTTTTTTTTTTAGCTTTTTTTTTTTTATTATGTTAATCCCCATGCATTACATCATTAGTTCTAGATGAAGTGTTCCATGATTCATT
>NW_027818253.1:0-276 GCF_054177405.1 Leptonychotes weddellii | reverse complement strand
GGCGAGGGGCAGAGGCAGAGGGAGAAGCAGGCTCCCCGCGAGCAGGGAGCCCGACGCGGGGCTCCACCCAGGACCCCGGGATCGTGACCTGAGCCGAAGGCAGACGCCTAACGACTGAGCCCCCCCAGGCGCCCCTCGTGAAAAGATCTTAAAATCTCTGTGGTGGTGGGTGTACAATTTGTGCAGCAAACCCCCTGGATTTACACACTGTAAGTGGTGGGCTGTGGGCCGCTGTGAATCACATTTCGGAAAGCTGTTGCAGAACGCGCCGAGGCG
>NW_027818252.1:0-276 GCF_054177405.1 Leptonychotes weddellii | reverse complement strand
TAAGGTAATGCTAATAGGGGCAGGGGGTATCAAAGAGAAGATATTTCTTATAAGACCCAAAGTTTGGGCTTCTCCATTCAGTTCTGAAGTACCACAGTTGGTCGTATTCATTATGGCTCAAACCCACTAATTGTCATCTTCTGTTCATCTTTTGAAATTGCTTTCAATCCCTACATGTGCTAAATTGCAGAGTGGTAGAGGGCATAAGACCTTCTCCTGTAGTCTGGGAAGAGACCCTGGAACTCAGGCACCACAGTTCATATTCATGTTACATCC
>NW_027818251.1:0-276 GCF_054177405.1 Leptonychotes weddellii | reverse complement strand
TTTCCGTACTGGGCAGGGCCAAGGGGAGATGGTTACACCCTCAGACTCAGATCAGAGAGGGAGGCCTGGGTTTGAATCCCAGCTCGGCAGCACTCTAACCCAGTGACCTTGGCAGGATACTTACCTTCTAAGCCTCAGTGTCCTCCTCTGTAGAATGAGGATTCACACCTTCATTCATTCCCCAGGTAGCTGGGGGAGAGCCTCCTTTATCGTAGGCAGTGGGGAGGGAGAGGCCGAAGGTGGGCACAGGATGGGTGGATCTGAGCTACAGCAAGG
>NW_027818250.1:0-2644 GCF_054177405.1 Leptonychotes weddellii | reverse complement strand
ATTTTATTTATTTATTTGACAGAGAGAGAGAGAGCACAAGTAGGCAGAGACGCAGGCAGAGGGAGAGGGAGAAGCAGGCTCTCCACGGAGCAGGGAGCCCGACATGGGGCTTGATCCCAGGACTCTGGGATCATGACCTGCGCTGAAGGCAGCCGCCCAACCAGCTGAGCCACCCAGGCACCCCTAAAAGCCACCTTTAGATGTAGCCCATCTACTAAAGCCAGGAAGGAAGGTCCCTCTTTTCTGATTTCCCCCAGGGCTTTCTCTGGACTATGGTGCTCAGAACTCTGGCTCTTTTTTTTTTTAAAGATTTTACTTATTTATTTGACACGGAGAGAGAGATAGAGAGAGCTCAAGCAGGGGGAGCGGCAGGCAGGCAGAGGGAGAGGGAGAAGCAGGCTCTCCGCTGAGCAAGGAGCCCGATGCAGGGCTCGATCCCAGGACCCTGGGATCATGACCTGAGCCGAAGGCAGCTGCTCAACCGACTGAGCCACCTAGGCGCCCCAGAACTCTGGCTCTTAATAGCAGAACTGCCTTCAGCAAGACCAACCATTTATTGGTTCATGTAATCAAACTGGAGAAAAGACAGTGTTGATGATGGGCCAGGGACTGAAATGCTAAGACACTTACCCTCCATGGTCAACACCCTCCTCCCACTGCAAACTGTTTTTTCATACATGGTGGTGGTGGAGCATCTGATGGTTCCTTGCTATCCTGGGGGGATTGTCCTTCTTTCTCATTTGAAAAGTCATGAGGAAGGGTCTCATTGGTAGGGCTTAGATCATGTGTTATGTAGTGTGGTTGGAATGAAGATAGAAGATCCCAGAAGAAGGTAAGGAGCACTAGACAGAGCTGAGGTGAGATGGAGTCTATAGCTAGTCGTGTTTTTGGAAGGTTTTTAGTGGCATGTGTTGAACCACAAGTGTTTTCTGTTAACCTTCAAGTAACCTAAAATAGTTCAGTAATGGATCATCATCATTACATTATAGATAATTGATAGTTAATGCACTGTACATTGTTAATATATAGTTAATAGCTTTATCTATATTATATAGCAATTTAGAGAGCCATATCTAGTTAATGGTAAGTGATAGAATGTCATGATAGTAGCCCTCAAGTGTTACGGTTATTTGAAGATTTACTGTACCTATTTATGTATGTAAGAAAAATTTGAAGACATGGGTAGGAAATCATAAGGCCCCCCTGCTTAATCTTCTATATGCTTTTCTAAATTTAACCAAGAGAGCCTGATGTCCATTCTGACTATAACCTTCAGTGAAACTGCCATTCTTCTTCAGGGTGAATTTATTTTCACAGGAAATTGTTGACTTTCTGGGCTGAATTGAGGGTAGAGTTGATATTTTAATTTCAGTGACTATTTACTGAGCTATATAAGGGATGTATAAGACCCTTATTCCCCTCAGGGACTCTGGAGTCCACCGAAGTGGGTAAGAACAGAAAAATGCAGTGCGTGTGACCGTGGCTTGACATCTCTAGCATGGAATAGCCCTACTCGTCTAACATCTGAGTAACATTTTCTTTGGGGGGTGGAGTGCTGGCTTGAGCTGGCTTTGTGCTTGGCGCTTGCTGAGTAAGATGTTGATTGATACCTGAGGTAGGAAAGCAGGTGCTTCGAGGCATCTCCATGCAGTCCACCTCTGACATTTCAGATGGACAAGGCTGCTTTGTTGCTGAGCCTAATTAGCAGTGAAACTCCGTGGGTGTAGGGGTGGGGGTGGGGGGCAGAAAGAGAGAATAATTGTGTAACTATGGTTAAGAAACTGAAGTTTAAAAAAAAGACACATTGGTGGTGGGCAGGGCCCATACAGGCCATCAGTGGCTCGAGTGTGAATGCCTCTATTTCGGGCTTAGCTCATTTCCTTTTTAAAAGGAGCATTTTGTAGAAGACACTGTTTATCTCGGTGGTGGATTCCACAAAGTGCCGACAGTTCATACTAGTTCAGCAGGAGGAGTCGTGAATACCAGCAGATCAGGTGTGAAGTGGGTTGCAGGGGTCTTAAATAAGTGATCAGCATCTTTCTAGAGAATGTATTCATATCCCTCTTCATAATATGTTCCCTGTGACTCTAGAGCAGAGGTCAGCAGGTGGTAACTATTTTTGGCTTTGCAGGCCATTGATCACTGTCACAGCTACTCAGATTTGCCATGGTATGGACATGTCTATGTTCCAATAAAATTTTGTATGTGGACACCAAAATTTGGATTTCATTTGATTTTTACATGTCATGAAGTATTAGTCTTCTTTTGACTTTCCCCCCCCCAAAATATATATAAAAATGTGAAAACTACACTTAGCTCATGGGCCACACAAAAACAAGAGGCAGGCCGGATTTGGGCCCATAGACTGTATTTGCTGATCCCTTCTCTAAAGGTCTTAAAAATAACTTCTATAGGGGCGCCTGGGTGGCTCAGATGGTTAAGCGTCTGCCTTCAGCTCAGGTCATGATCCCAGGGTCCTGGGATCGAGCCCCACATCAGGCTCCTGGCTCAGCGGAGAGTCTGCTTCTCCCTCTCCCTCTGCCTCTCTCCCTGCTCATGCTCTCTCTCCCCCTCCCTGTATCTCTGTGTCTCAAGTGAATAAATAAAATCTTAAAAAAAAATAATAATAAAGTTTTAAATTTGA
>NW_027818249.1:0-13551 GCF_054177405.1 Leptonychotes weddellii | reverse complement strand
TGTTAAACCAACCTTGCAGCCCAGGAATAAATCCCACTTGGTCGTGGTGAATAATCCTTTTAATGTACTGCTGGATCCTACTGGCTAGTATTTTGGTGAGAATTTTTGCATCCACGTTCATCAGGGATATTGGTCCGTAGTTCTCCTTTTTGATGGGGTCTTTGGTTTGGGGATCAAGGTAATGGTGGCCTCATAAAATGAGTTTGGAAGTTTTCCTTCCATTTCTATTTTTTGGTACAGTTTCAGAAGAATAGGTATTAATTCTTCTTTAAATGTTTGGTAGAATTCCCTTGGGAAGGCATCTGGCCCTGGGCTCTTGTTGTTGGGAGATTTTTGATTACTGCTTCAATTTCCTTAGTGGTTATGGGTCTGTTCAGGTTTTCTATTTCTTCCTGGTTCAGTTTTGGTAGTTTATACGTCTCTAGGAATGCATCCATTTCTTCCAGATTATTTAATTTGTTGGCATACAGTTGCTTATAATATGTTCTTATAATTGTTTGTATTTCTTTGGTGATGGTTGTGATCTCTCCTCTTTCATTCATGATTTTATTTATTTGGGTCCTTTCTCTTTCCTTTTGGATAAGTCTGGCGAGGGGTTTATCAATCTTATTAATTCTTTCAAAGAACCAACTCCTAGTTTCGTTGACCTGTTCTACTGTTCTTTTGGTTTCTATTTCATTGATATCTGCTCTGATCTTTATTACTTCTCTTCTCCTGCTGGGTTTAGGCTTTATTTGCTGTTCTTTCTCCAGCTCCTTAGGTGTAGGGTTAGGTTGTGTATTTGAGACCTTTTTTGTTTCTTGAGAAAGGCTTATATTGCCTATACTTTCCTCTTAGGACTGCCTTTGCTGTATCCCAAAGATTTTGAACAGTTGTTTTTTCATTTTCATTTGTTTCCATGAATTTTTTAAATTCTTCTTTAATTTCCTGGTTGACCCATTCATTCTTTAGTAGGATGCTCTTTAGCCTCCATATATTTGAGTTCTTCCCAACTTTCCTCTTGTGATTGAGTTCTAGTTTCAAAGCATTGTGGTCCAAAAATATGCAGGGAATGATCTCAGTCTTTTGCTACCAGTTGAGACCTGATTTGTGACCCAGGATGTGATCTATTCTAGAGAATGTTCCATGTGCACTAGAGAGGAATGTGTATTCTGTTGCTTTGAGATGAAATGTTCTGAATATATCTGTGAAGTCCGCTGGTCCAGTGTG
This sequence comes from Leptonychotes weddellii, assembly GCF_054177405.1. NCBI lineage: Eukaryota > Metazoa > Chordata > Mammalia > Carnivora > Phocidae > Leptonychotes > Leptonychotes weddellii. The sequence goes on along the minus strand of NW_027818249.1, from coordinate 12,342 downwards.
TCATTTAAAGCCTTTATTTCCTTGTTGATCTTTGGCTTAGATGATCTGTCCATTTCAGTGAGGGGGTGTGTTAAAGTCCCCTACTATTATTCTATTATTGTTGATGTGCTTCTTTGATTTTGTTATTAACTGGCTTATATAATTGGCTGTTCCCATGTTAGGGGCATAAATATTTACAATTGTTAGATCTTCTTGTTGGATAGACCCTTTAAGTATGATGTAGTGTCCTTCCTCATCTCTTATTATAGTCTTTGGCTTAAAATCTAACTTGTCTGATATAAGGATTGCCACCCCAGCTTTATTTTGATGTCCACTAGCATGGTAAATGGTTTTCCACCCCCTCACTTTGCTTAGAGGACCCCTTTCAATATTTCTTGGTTTGGTGTTCGCAAAATCTTTTAGCTTTTGTTTGTCCTAGAAGCTTTTTATCTCTCCTTCTATTTTCAATGACAACCTAGCTGGATATAGTATTTTTGGCTGCATATTGTTCTCATTTATTGCTCTGAAGATATCATGCCAGTCCTTTCTGGCCTGCCAGGTCTCTGTGGATAGGTCTGTTGCCAATCTAATGTTTCTACCCTTATAGGTTACAGACCTCTTGTTCCGAGCTGCTTTCAGGATTTTCTCTTTGTCTCTGAGAATTGTGAGTTTTACTATTAGATGTCGGGGTGTTGACTTATTTTTATTGATTTTGAGGGGGGTTCTCTGTGCCTCCTGCATTTTGATGTCTGTTTCCTTCCCCAAATTAGGGAAGTTCTCTGCTATAAATTGCTCCAATATACCTTCTGCCCCTCTGTCTCTTTCTTCTTCTTCTGGGATCCCAATTATTCTAATGTTGTTTTGCTTTATGGTATCACTTATCTCTTGAATTCTCCCCTCGTGATCCAGTAGTTGTTTATCTCTCTTTTTCTTAACTTCTTTATTCTCCATCATTTGGTCTTCTATATCACTAATTCTCTCTTCTGCCTCATTTATCCTAGCAGTTAGAGCCTCCATTTTTGATTGCACCTCATTAATAGCCTTTTTGATTTCAACTTGGTTAGATTTTCGTTCTTTTATTTCTCCAGAAAGGGATTCTTTAGTATCTTCTATGCTTTTTTCAAGCCCATCTAGTATCTTTATAATCATCATTCTGAACTCTAGTTCCAACATCTTACTAATGTCTGTATTGATTAGGTCCCTGGCAGTTGGTACTTCCTCTTTTTCTTTCTTTTTTTTTTTTTTTTGAGGTGAGTTTTTCCATCTTGTCATTTTGTCCAGAGGACAATAGATGAGCGAGAGAACACAATGCTAAAAGGACAACTACAACCACAGAAAAATATACACTTCCAGAAAGTGGTCACTTTTCTGTTCATAGAATTGCTGCTCTTCTTTTCTTTGATCTCCTATTGAGTTTGTAGGTGTTCTGAGTGGTTTGATAATTATGTAGCTGAATTCCTGGGACCAGACAAAATTAAGGTCTCCTACTCCTCTGCCATCTTGCTCCTCCTCAGTCAGGGAGATTCTGCCATAAACATCTGCATCAAGTAACCAGACAGTAGGTACAAAATGTGACACAGAGACACGACGTGAGCAAAAGCTGTTGGAAAAATGGTACCAACAGACTTGCTCAATGCAGAGTTTCCAAAAACCTTCAATTTGTAAAAAATGCAATATCTTGATTTTCCTCACTTCAGCTGAACTCCCTCCTGCCCTGGAAGGACAGGGCACGATGGAGGCTGTGGGCAGGCTTGTTCCAACTGCTGCCACCAGTGAGATGGGGAGGGACGGCGGGATTACTAGGTGGATATGCTGTGCTGGCAGCGCCAATTTATAAATATTTTAAAAGAGATTGTTTATGAGTGATGGGACTGCAGGTTTACTGTTTCATTTTGTGTGCTTATCTGTATTATCTTGTTTTCTATAATTGCAATATATTATTGTGTAGTTTTAAAAATAATAAAAGTTGATATTTACAGAGTCTCAGGCCAGATAAGTCAGAATACATTTTCATAAGTTGTTTTTATATTTCACAATATTTTCACTATCTAGAAAAGCTGAACATGATATCAGTTCTATTTTTGTTTAAAAGTTATCTCGCTTTGGTAGGAGGATAAATTTCCTTTCAACATTGTCTTCCTCATGGTTGTTTTGCCTCTTGGACTAGAGAGAAAAAAAGAAGATATAGCAACATATGCAGAGCTTGCCCCTTTGCTGCAGAGACTATTACCTGAGGACAGCCATTCTCAGACTTAAAATGGATCACAATCCTCTGTAGGGCTTGTTAAAACACAACATGTGGGGACCCACCTCCAGAGTTCTTATTTGGTACTTCTTACTTGGGGATCTAAAAATATCTATTTCTAATAAGTTTCTGGGTGGTGCTGGTGCTGCTGGTCTAAGGGCCACAGTCTAAGAACCATGTGCCTGGGCGTATATATGTTTATCCTCTGATTTGGAGAGGCCAGCTTCCTTGACGGTCAGGAGTATGGTGAATAGATAACACGGAGCATAGCCAAACTTTGCCCCACTCTCTCCATTCTTTTCATCCCTTATTGCTTCTTAGGAAAAAGGTTAATTGGGTAATAGAGTGATCAGATTTTTAAAGAATGTTGTGTGAGATTTACATGTATCTTTAGATATTTCTGAGATTAAAATGTTATCAGCATGTATATCTAAATTATGTGAGGTTACACAGGACCACATTTCATTATGTGAAATATACTGAATGTAAATTCTGATTTTAGCTATATGAATTTTATTTACTGTTTTTTTTGTTTGTTTGTTTCTAATACCTGTGTTTCTTATTTGTTAATTTCTCCTCTAAACTTAGATTTTTAAAAAAGATTTTGTTGTCATATTCATATGTGAGATCTGCCTATAACTTTCTTTCTTTTTTTTTTTTTTTTATACAGTCTAGTGTTTGCTATGCAGATTATACTAACCTGGGGGAAAAATGAGGAGGGACACACAGTCTTTATATTTCCGTTCTCCAGAACAAGGTTAGGGATCATCTGTTCTTTAAAAGTTTAGTGGAACTTGCCTGTAAAACCATCTCAGCTTAGCATGCTTTTGAAGGGTAGGTTTTCTATGTTTTGCTTGAAACATTTTTAACTGCAACACAATTTCATATTTCTTAAAGTGAGTTTTGTTGAATTATGTTATAATTCAAATTAGAAAAGTAGAGCTCAATGAATTTATATAGAATTAATACAGCTATGTAACAACCACAGATTGAGAAATAAAATATAACCAGCATCCCACAAGCACTCTTATATTTTTTTTTAAGTGCCACCAGAATCGTGACTTCTGCCAACCGTTAAGTGAAAATAATTAAGGACTTCTAAATAACAATGGAAAATAGCTGAATTTATTTGCTTACCTGGCAAGCACTCTTTAAGTACAAATCCAGTTGCTCTTTGTGCAGAAACTGAAAGAGCTTGATACAGATTTAAAAAGGAAAAAGTATTCAAATACTTTTAATCTATTTTTTCTAATTTATTGGCATAAAGTTGCTCCTACTTCTACTTTATGATTTTTTTTAAAGATTCTACTGTATCTATAGTCATGAATTCTTTTATTGTTCCTAATATTATTTAATTGTACCCATCCTGTCTTACTTCCTTGATAAACAATGTTATAGTTTTGTCTATTTAATAATATCAGATTTAAAAAAATTTTTCCTTCATTATGACTTCTTAATTAATTTAGGCTTCATTCCACATCGTAAGTATATTTAAAAATTTCTCTGAATTTTATCTAGAATATGGAAGACTTGAAATTCTTCACTGAGGTAATGTGTTTGTTTAAGGATATTAGACAAAAAAAATCCTATAGGAAACAGGATACAGAATATTTAGATATCAAATAGTATGCTCTGGTTTTTTGTGTTAGGTTCTACACTTAATTTACAGACATTTTCTGAAATTCAGCCATTGTATTATATTTTAATCAGCTTTTTGTCTCATAGATTTTATATGTGAGGCTGAAAAATATGCTAATACTGACAAGAAATGATATTATATAAAACTAATGATTGCTTATGAAATAGCTGAATAAACATGTTGGAGGCATTTAGGGCATGATTTCCACAATAAGTTTAGTCTAAGTACAAGTAGGTATGAAAGCATTAAAAGTAGAGGTTTTATTTGCTTCAGACATAAAGCTGTACAGGATCCCTGACTTCTGGTAGAGGTGTGTTTTTCACTTCATCTTGAATTGGATGTTGCTTTTTCTCACTCAGACCCAGAGCAGAATAGAAATCCCTTCCCACCACAGCAGGTCAGCTCCAAGTAAACAATGAGGAAGAGAGCACTTTGCAAAAAGAAAACAAGGCTATTTCTGGAAAATATGTTATTGATGACAACATTTTCCAGAATATATTAAGAAAAGAGAAAGAAAAAACTCTTCAGATCTTTTAAATTAAGACCAGAAATCCTTAGAACTCAGTCCCTCTACAGTCTGCCTCCACCCAAAAAAGAAAAAAAAAGAAAACAAACAAACAAAAAACAGTTATTAAGGACTCTTCAAGTCTAAACTCTTGCCAGTAAGGAGAAACTTAGAATTTTTCTGCAATTAGTATAAAATATAAGATTTGAGGGAATGCCTGTGCCTTCTAAGATGGTATGAAGTGTTAGGACTCTTGGATACCAAAGAAGGATCAGTAAATTAAGGAGAACCAGATAATGGGATAGGGGAGGACCATGCAAAAGAATGAGGTCAGGAGCATGGGTGTTAGTCATCCACACATAGCTAAGACAGAGTTAGCAAGCACATTGTGTGTATGCTAACATATGCTCTCCTACATCTCTAACAGGCATTGCTGATCAAATAGGGCATTTGTTTCCTGTTGAACTCCAGCACGACTCAACAATCGTCCTGAGCTGCATACTGCAGGTTGCCATTTCTAATCTAGCTATGAGGTTGGCCCGCAAGGGTTGGGCCTTTGCTTTCATGAGGTGAAGGGGTACGACAATTAGTTGGGAGAAGCTAAGAGTTAATGGCAAAATTATATCACATGTGTAGGTTGTGTGTATGTGCTTATTTGAAGCAGACTCTTATTATTCTTATTTCACTGAACACATTCAGTCACTGTCAATCAATATCTGTCTTTATAAAGTCTTGCATTAAATAGCTTCTTCAGGGATTGTTAGAGATGGATATCTGGATTAGGGTGAGCCTTCCTTACAAGTGGGTAAAGATTCTGGTTTCTGTACTCTGTACAGTACGCTGCCTTAATAAGTCTTATTTCTGCTTTGTTGTACAACAACGTTATGCATGAACTCTTCAGTATTTGTTTGCTTTCTTTGTTTCAGAATGACTTGTTTTCAGTCCTCTTATGCTGTGACTATGTTAAATTCTCCATTCTTGATTTTAACAGGTAAGTATCAAAGCACAATCATCAACCCCAATATCTTGGGGGCAGAAAGCCAGGTAGGCCTGGAGCTTGAGATGTGGGCTTCAGGTGTCAGGTGATTTGGACTGCCATAGGCAACCCACTGGAGCAGGGTTGTGATTTGGTGAGGTGACTAGGACCAGGAGAAGAGGACGCATGTGACCTCATGTCTTAGGGCAGTGATTCTCAACCATAGAGAGCTCTTACAAATTGCCAAACTGTGCTCCAACTTCCATCCTGAGATTTTGATTTAATTGGTTTTGAATAACTCCCAGGCCAAGATATGTTTTAGAAGCTCCCTAGATATTTAATATGCATCTAATGTAGAAAACCACTGTCATAGGGGGTTAAGTTTTGTTTAAGTTAAGGGGACATAACTGGCAGGTGACTGGTTATTTATTAGGTGTTGTTTCCAAAAGTAGGCTCAGTGGCAGCCAAGAAAACCAGACAAGTCTGCATTGTCCCACAGGGGAGCAAATGCTTCAAAATCAATTTGCTTCCAACAGCCTTTTATCGCATTAGCCCTGCTTTTCTACAGTGGGTAAATCCCCAGGGCTTCTCCAATTTCTTATTATGGAAGAGTCATATTTTCTAGCTAAGGGTCACCCTTGGACTATCTTTTGGTATGGTATTTCCAAGTGTGCTACCGCCCCACGCCATTTTTTTTTTTTCATTTGTGGGTATAGAGTCACCTTTATTGATCCAGAAGTATGTGATATTGCTATAATCCTACAGACCTAAATGAAACTATAGAATAAAACAATATGTTTATGGAAGCTGGAAGAAGAAATGAGTAAAAGATGGCTAAGCAACTGGATATACTTTGTCAACAGAAATACTTTGTCAACAGAAATAGAAATTTAGATAGCATGGGAAGAACCGTGAACATAAGAAGACCTCAGTGACCATGAAAGTGTTGAATTTTCAATTATTCAATGAACTTTTTTTGCTCATATGAGAAACTGCCCACACATCTATCTATTCAAATTGTTTATTAAAATTTTATTCAGGGTGCCTGGGTGGCTCAGTTGGTTAAGTGACTGCCTTCGGCTCAGGTCATGATCCTGGAGTCCCGGGATCGAGTCCCGCATCGGGCTCCCTGCTCAGCGGGGAGTCTGCTTCTCCCTCTGACCCTCCTCCCTCTCATGCTCTCTGTCTCTCAAATAAATAAACAAAATCTTTTTAAAAAAAAATTTTATTCAATACTTTCCGCTGAGATTTCTCAGAGTAATTCAGGTAATTCCTGCCTTTGAAAATAACAAAGTAAACCTTAGCAAATGTAACAATTTTGTTAAGATTTAAGAATTCAGATGTTGAATTCAAAATAAACTTAGACAATGCATTAATGCTTCAGTCTGTTCTCACCTCCCAGGAAACGTCTGCTCTAGACACAAACTAAAGCTGCATCTATCATGCCAACTCAGAATAGAACAAAGGAATTTGTCAAGAGGTAATGTCAGACTCTTCAGACATATTCCAATTGATTATTGCATTTGGAAGATTTCTAGACATTTGTTGAACTAAAGAAGGTGAGCTGAAGCTAATCCATAATTTATCAATCCCACTGAAAAACTATCAAAAGCACATTTGTACATAACTAGGTATGCTTTTTTGTGTGAGAAAATAGATCAGTAATTAGATCTTATGGAAAAGGCCCTCTCCTGATAATGTAAGATTTTACCTTGGATTTGTTGCTGATATAACTAGATAATTATTTTTAATTTTCAAAGATCTATGCTTATGAGAAAAAACCCCTCAGAATTAATATTTGATCTCCAACTGTTGGATTAATGCTAATTTTGATTATTGAAAAATATATTTTGATTATTGAAAATATATTTATGGAGACTAGTATCAGTAGAAGAAATAAAGAAACTTCTAATAGATGGGTTTTAAGTGCCATTTTCATCCTGCTTTTATGCTTTGTTACAAAGAGCTAAATTCCATGGTAACACAGCAGTATGTTAGTTTAACCATGAAGCACTTTATAATAGGCATTGCACATAATTGTCTATTCATAGCATTAGGTGCAACCTCATCAAAAACAGGATGAAACAAGGTGCATATGGAAACAGCTAAATTATTAAGACACTGATTTTAATTGTTTCTTCTAAGTAGGAATGTGCACTTTTGGGGAAACAATGTGATATTTGAAGGTGTTACAGACAACTAAATTTCATGACAGGAAAATTATGTGTATTTCTAAACTATTGTCAGTTGAGGTGTTGTTTTATCATATTTGTTGTTACACCTTAATGGTTGGGGTTATTAATGCTGCTACTCTTCTCCCGGACACATAGATTTCAGATACAAAGCATCTTTGACTCAGCCTTATTTTCCTCCATTTCTTCTCTTTTCCCATTGCCAAGCATCTACACAGCATGTTTAATCTTTCTAATTCATGGTTCCCAATATAACACCCGCTCAGAAACCATTAGTGCTTCTACAGTGCATACTGAATTTTAAGTTAAATCTCTTTTGCTCTTACATGACAGCGGTATTAGCAAAAAACCTTGCGTTTTCAAATATTGCATCATAAAACCAACTGTTTAAATGGGTATATAGTGACACAGAGAGATGGAGTAAATAATACCAGATCTGCAATAACCAAATTATATAGGAATTTCAAGAATAAAGATCTTTAAAATGACCATAGTAATCTTTCGTGAAAAGTGGAGGTAATAAACTGGTTGATCAGAACTGCCCCAAGTAAACGGAAACATCCCTGGAAAAATTCTGAAGAGCATGTAAGATCAGAGAAGAATCAATAAACTCTGTACAATCAAAATGTGTGCTAGTGCTGTTTACAAATTCCAGCAGGATCCAGGAGAAAGGGTGCTAGCTGAGCATCCATTGACTGCACACCAAGCCGGTGTGAGTTCCTGCACTGTTTACTCAATAGCGGTTTTCCACTGAGCAAGGTGCTTCTTCCCAATCACGGTAACATTATATCCAACAGCTTCTGGAGTAGTGCCAGTCTTGCTCCTTAATTAGTCAATCATGTTCTCCAATTCGTGTTACAAAAACTTCACACAGTAGGAGAAATGCCTGCACAATTTCTTCAGTCTAGGAGGCAGGCAAGGACCCCAGTCATCTGAGTGCATGTTAATGCTGTGTTGATGCCATAGTGGTACCCTCACTTGATGCTTCTTTGGGTATGTTTTGTCATCCTATGGTCTAAAGTGAATGTAATGGCTGAGCCATATCACTACAGAGGATGGTTTATAAAAACCTTTAATTTGAAAAAAAAAATGCAGATGAAGGCTAAAAAAAAAAAAAAAAAAAAACCCAAACCCAAACCTCCACCCACCCAGACGAGGCCTTGCTTCTAGCCTTTTGCATTCTGCATGGTGTTCAAAAGATAGAATATTTCCTCATAGGGGGTATTGGGTGAAGGTTTCAGCTCCCCCATTGCAAGGAATATATATATATCCCTCTTTACCTACCTATAATAATCAGTTTTTAATTTATTAAAGTGCAACAAGATTCCACATTCTATTTTGGTGTGATGAGAGACCAGTCAGAGTAGAGAAGGGTGAGAGATGCTTCCCTATTTTGCACTGTGGTCCTTTGATAAGGGCACTTCAGGGTTTACTCAATTAAGAGGTAGTCAGGTGATTCCAGACCTGCTGCTGAATAACTATGAGATAAAATTTGGAAATATGTATCTCTGTTTATTTCTGTAACCACAGGTATGTGCCTGAGGTTCCCAACAAATGGCTAATTATCTCTGCATTTTCAGTGGTTTGGCGGCCAGCACGGACAGCTCCAGAATAAGCAAGCTTCACTTTAGGACCCATCTGGACTCTTGGCCACTCGTGGTGGGTGATACTAGTTATAGAAATCAGTTTCTCGGAGCCTGTGCAAACCTCCTGATTTTGTTTCAAATTTACTTTCTTTCCCATGACATCATTTTGAGATAGTAAAATAGTCAACCTTATTTTTCTTTATACTTGTCCAGACTAAGCTGGATAATTTTCTCAGTATACATTTGCATTTTCTACAAATGTCACACTGAATAATATTAAAATCTATGGTTATTAATGTTGTACAAGCACCTGATGCAATCTAAGGGGTTTAAAAAATGAAGGGAATTTTTTCTGCAGGAGATTTTTTTTGCTTTAACTAGGGAGCCCAGGATTCAAACCAAGGTATCGAAGGTGTTGTTTGACATCTGTTCGGGATGGTCATTATTTACAATTATAAATTTCAAAATAGAGTTAATTCTTTCACAGAAACTAGTTTTTGTTGTAAAATTCAAATCTAAGCAATTAATATTATTATTTAGACTTGGGTAGGATTTGCTCTGTAAGCATATATTTTTTATAATTGTTGACATATAGTTATTTTCTATGTGCATACCAGGTCAATAGATCTAAATAATTTTAGCCATGTTGAGCTGTATGTGCATGTATTTATATAAATTTAATAAAATACAATTTTTAAATGAATGATTTTATATATAATTATTTTGTGTAGTTCATGTATTTTATGGTAACAGATGATATATAAATATAGATACATAAATATAGATATATATTGAATAGATTTTCCATAGTCTGGTGCTTTTCATGCCTTTGAAATTATGAGAATTTAGTCTTTATTCATGAGCTATACTCTAGACATTATTAAGAAAATATAAGAAATTTTAAGAACAACTTATTTTTATCCTAGAGTTTTTCTTATTGCATTTAAACTTTGCTTTTAATGCACATTCTTATTCTATTCTTTGTAGGAAATAGTGGTCTCCTATTAAATGAATTGCCGTTGGTCTTACTAATATGCCCATGAGAGATGCCATGAGACAGAGGGTCCTAAGAGTTGATCTTGATGTTTAGTTCTTCTCCCAGTGCTGTGGAAGAATGCATAGCTACAGAAAAGAAAAAAAAAATCAAGTTATAAGTGCCAAGGAAAACAAGAATCTAAACTGTCATCTGAAGGCAGAAGCAAGGCCATGAATTGGAAGAAAAATCATGTAGTTGGAAGCTGGGGAGGTGAGGAGCATACTGGGTTGTGGGATGTAAGGTGGGTTAGGACTGGTAGTTGAAGACAATGCCAGGGCATTAGAAGCTCACTCTAGTGTGGCCTAGGTGCCCAACACAGTGCTGGGTGGACCTAGTCACTGTAGTCATATACAAGGAATGTGTGTGATAAAGAAATTGATGGCTACCTTTGCAAAATATGCTAAGTTTGAACACGAGTTCTAATTTAATTTTTGATGACTGTTTTTAATAGCAACTAACTTTTTATGGGTTCAATTACTGCCTCTATTCTTTACCAAAAAGTTACCAAAAGTCCACTTCTTTAGCCACAGAACCTGCCCCATTTCCAAATAAACAATGTAAACATTTTCTCTTGGATATTGTTTTGTTACCTCAAAATAACAGATCTGAATTTGTATTTAATGTCTTCCCCTGAATTGGATTTCCCTTGTAATATAATTTTGTTGTTATTTTGTTGGCGACATCCATAGATTCCATGTACCCATTCTCAAAATGTTTAATTTCACTTTTATTTTTCCCCTTCCTTTAAACTTAGACCTTGAGTTAAGTTGGAAAGTTGATGTAAGCAAGACAAAGTTTAGTTGACTGGACATATTACCTGTTCTATTTTTATATACTTCTGACTTATGTACAACATTTATATGGACAAGAAGCAGCTGGACCTAAGCCTCTTTCATTGCCCTGCGGGGGTCTCCTATAATGATTTCTAGTGATCTTATATAGGAGATTATACTTTTACTAAGAGTAGAAAATCAGAGGTGCAACTTTATTGTTCGGAAAAATAATCTGTGTGCATCCAAACAATGCAAAATGTGTCCAATGTGTTAGGCAAATATAAAAATGGAGAATGTGATTTTATTAAATTATCCCAAGTTATGGGCCATATTTTTTCAATTCTAAAAAATTCAATTTATTTTTAATTTTAGGGGTTCCGAAATTAGGAAGCATCTTTCAATTGATGTCAAAATATAATTGATGTCAAAAGAAGCCTATAAGCCTTTGGGCAGTAAAATAAATTATAAAGTCATTGTCATTTCTGAGCTCATAGTATGGTGGCCAAGAATTAAAGGCATCTGTTCATCTGACTGCTGTTTCATCAGACTGCCACTTAAGAAGAATTATTTGCCTCAGTACCACTAAAGCTGGTTGAATTTTAAATTTGGATCTGTATTTGTTATTTAAAATGTCCTCAGAAAAAAAATATACCCTTAGGGAGCATTGGAATGAAATGTTATTATGAAATTAGAGGATCACTTGTCTTTTGCCATCCAGTATAATTCAAGACAATAGTATTGCCAAAACTCTTGGAATTGATCATAGACTTTTCAGAACTAGACAAGATTTTGGGGACTAATTTTTGAGTCCTGAGGACTATCACTCATTTAATTAAGAGCCATATAAAAGCAAAGCAAGTAAATAAGAGTTTAACCAAATAGTGAATGGAGAAGAAACTCTAAGATTATCTGATGTGTTTCACAATTATACTGTTGTTCCTAAAAGGTGCTGAAGAGATGAGGATAGGGTGCACTGGTAATCCCTGTGATGTTATGCTGAACCTCTGATCAGCAAAATTTATCAGAACAATCTTTAGACTTAGAATGTGTCATGACTGAGATGCTAATATTGATGAACAATGTGGCATGGAATTTTGCAGATAAGTGTATGCTATTGTTGGGTAGTATTTAAGTGTGTACATTTTAATATATATCTTTTCTCGAAATTCTACTCCTAAATTGATAAGCCTTAAAAATCTATACTGTTGAATAGGGCGGAGCAAGATGGCGGAGGAGTAGGAGACCTGGATTTCGTCTCCTCTCAGGAATTCAGCTGGATAGGGATCAAACCATTCTGAACACCTACAAACTCAACAGGAGATTGAAGAAAGGAATAGCAACAACTCTCTGAACAGAAAAGCGACCACTTTCTGGAAGGTAGGACGTGCGGAGAAGTGAATCCGAGGCGATA
>NW_027818248.1:0-276 GCF_054177405.1 Leptonychotes weddellii | reverse complement strand
TGAAGGCTGGGGGTTAGTATCACTCTAAGACAGAAGCTGAGCTTTTTAATATCTTTTATTGAGGTGGTTGTTTGTTTATCTGAATTTGATAATGTTGTCAACTGGCTGCTGAAGGGGTGGAAGGGCTCGACTCCACCACGTGGCAGTTTGTCTCCTCCCACTTCTCCATGGCCACCCCAGCCCACTGGAGCTGAGGGCATGTGGAGCTGGGGACACGTGGGCACGCTTTCCTGTGATGGGGTTGGAGAGTGGAGGGCAGGGTCTCTTTCTAGTGTA
>NW_027818247.1:0-276 GCF_054177405.1 Leptonychotes weddellii | reverse complement strand
TTCACCAGAGGATCCTCCAGTCTTCCCTTTGTAACCTTCTCCCTCCTGTTTGCCTTTGCCTTTGCCTTTTACAGTGTTTCTTATATTCTGCCTTGTTAAAATTCTTGGTGTTTCCCGCCGCCCCCCCAACCCCTGGTAGAGTGGGAGCCTAGGGATGCCAAGGCCTTATGTTACTCACGTTTGCTTTTGCATCCATCGCCGTGCACAGGTGGTGCCTTCTACCTGGGCGATGCCCAATAAATATTTATTGAGTTGAAATAACTCAAATCCGGATAT
>NW_027818246.1:0-276 GCF_054177405.1 Leptonychotes weddellii | reverse complement strand
GTAAGATATTGTAAGATATAAAAATTAATTTTGCATGCTGTATGTTTTTAAGGAAGGGAAGCTTGAGGGTTTTCAGTTTTAAATTTGGAAGCCTCGAATACTTGTAGTTGAAGTAGTAATAGTAAATTAAAACCATAAATAACACTAATTAAGTGTTTACTGTGTCCAGGCACCGTCCTCCACACCCGCGTGAAGCTTGCGGAAACCGCGCCCGGGCTGCCTGCTGGCGGAGACGCGAGCTGAGCCTCCCAGACGCACTGCCCACGGAGTGAAGTC
>NW_027818245.1:0-276 GCF_054177405.1 Leptonychotes weddellii | reverse complement strand
GGGTGTGTGATTTGGATCAAGGTCTTTAATCACCTCCATAAGCCTCAGTTTCCTTATCTGTTAAAAAGGGTAGCAATAGTATAGTATAGTACTTGGATTCGTAGGGGATCAGGAAGATTAAATGAAATAATAGAGAAAGTGCAGTGACCAACATACAAAAAAGTTCTAAATAAATTTTATCTATGTGATTTTTTTTTTTACATAAATACATTTGTCTTCATCTTGAAGGAAAAAAGGAAGTGGTTGAATGGTGTGGTGACGGAAGTGCTGGCTGGC
>NW_027818244.1:0-276 GCF_054177405.1 Leptonychotes weddellii | reverse complement strand
TAGGTGTTCAGAATGGTTTGATCCCTATCCAGCTGAATTCCTGAGAGGAGACGAAATCCAGGTCTCCTACTCCTCCACCATCTTGCTCCGCCCCCAACATTTGCTATATTTTGTAAGCATTTTTTTCATTTAACAACATACTGTGGACATTTTTTCCATATCATGTCGTTAACTGTTCTTCTCCAACATCGGCCTAAAAGGCTGCGTCACGTAAGTGGAATACTCCTGAATGAGGATTGACATTTACAAAATGATGTTTTGGGGAAGGTCGATCTA
>NW_027818243.1:0-276 GCF_054177405.1 Leptonychotes weddellii | reverse complement strand
TCCCACCCCACCCCCCACTCCAGCAACCCTCAGTTTGTTTCCTGCGATTAAGAATTCCTCATATCAGTGACCAAACACCCATTTCTAACCTTCCCATTTTTGTTTGTGTTTTATCAAATTATAAAGCCCAGACAGCTATGTATGTCTTGGTTCTTAAAGACCTCTAGAAAAACAGGTTATAAATATGCCATTAAAGGCATTAGATTTACAGAGGAGTGTGCCGGGGTTTCATTTTGTTTCGTTCTGTTCTCTGTGGAGTCTTTTACCTCCTAAAGC
>NW_027818242.1:0-276 GCF_054177405.1 Leptonychotes weddellii | reverse complement strand
TACATTGTCAAAACCCACAGAATGAACAATACCAAGAGAGAACCCTACACCAATGTAAATTATGCACTTTGGGTGATAACATGTGGATATGGTAATTGTAACAAACACACCACTCTGGTGCAGGATGTTGACAGTGAGGAAGGTTGTATGTGTAGGGGAGTAGGGTATACACAAGCAGTCTCTGCACACTTCCCACTCAGTGCTGCTGGGAATTTAAAACTGCTCTAAAAAACAAAGTCATCATCTACATCTACATCTATACACACATACATATAC
>NW_027818241.1:0-276 GCF_054177405.1 Leptonychotes weddellii | reverse complement strand
TAGAATATCGCAGGTGGTTAGTTTTGAAGTACAAAGCTGGGAGCCATGATTCTGCAGGAAGATATCAGAGGATAAACGGCAGCAGGAGGGTGCCTGGCCATGGGGATCCTACAATGCTGGTGAACGACAACCTCCCTCCATGGGGTCAGGCACAGACTTGCAGACCGGTAGAGGCGGGGAAAGGACTTTAGGGCAGCCCCTGGGGCAGAAACCTGGAGTGGCGGGGTCAATCGCACGCAAACTGAGAGTGGCTGGTGGTTTTAAAAGCACAAAGGG
>NW_027818240.1:0-276 GCF_054177405.1 Leptonychotes weddellii | reverse complement strand
ATTCAATAAACCAAATTCAAAGTGCCTTGAATCAAGAATTTATCAGGCATGCAAAAAAGCAGGAGACTTTGATTCATAATGAGGAGATAAATCAATCAGTTGAAACCAACCCAGAACTGACACATACGTTAGATTTAGCATACCCGAACTTTAAGACAATTGTTATACCTGCAACCCAATGTTCAAAAAGTTACATAGAGACGTAAAATGACCTAAATCAAACTTCTAGAGATGAAACCTACAATACATTGGGAGGTATTAATAGTGATCAGGCAT
>NW_027818239.1:0-276 GCF_054177405.1 Leptonychotes weddellii | reverse complement strand
TGAGAGGAGACGAAATCCAGGTCTCCTACTCCTCCGCCATCTTGCTCCGCCCCACTCATATGTGGAATTTAAGAAACAAACAAACAAAATGAGCAAAGGAAGAAAGAGAGAGAGAGAGAGAGAAACCAAGAAACAGACTCTTAACTATAGAGAACAAATTGACAGTTACCAAAGGGGAGGTGGGTGGGACAATAGGAATTAAGGAGTGCACTTGTGATGAGTACTGGGTGATGTATGAAACTGTTGAATCACTATGCCATATACCTGAAACTAATA
>NW_027818238.1:0-2644 GCF_054177405.1 Leptonychotes weddellii | reverse complement strand
TGTTGAGTTTGAGAAGTTCTTTATAGATTTTGGATATCAGCCCTTTATATGTAGTGTCATTTGCAAATATCTTCTCCCATTCTGTGGGTTGCCTCTTTGTTTTGTCGACTGTTTCCTTTGCTGTGCAGAAGCTTTTGATCTTGATGAAGTCCCAAAAGTTCATTTTTGCTTTTGTTGCACTAGCTTTTGGAGATCTATCTTGAAAGAAGTTGCTGTGGCTGATGTCAAAGAGGTTACTGCCTATGTTCTCCTCTAGGATTTGGATGGATTCCTGTCTCACATTGAGGTCTTTCATCCACTTTGAGTTTATCTTTGTGAATGGTGTTAGAAAATGGTCGAGTTTCATTCTTGTGCATGTGGCTGTCCAATTTTCCCAGCACCATTTATTGAAGAGACTGTCTTTTTTCCATTGCATGTTTTTTCCTGCTTTGTAAAAGATTATTTGACCATAGGGTTGACGGTCCATATCTGGGTTCTCTATTCTGTTCCATTGGTCAGTATTTCTGTTTTTGTGCCAGTACCATGCTGTCTTGGTGATCACAGCTTTGTAATATAGCTTGAAATCGGGCAATGTGATGCCCCCAGCTTTGTTTTTCTTTTTCAACATCTCCTTGGTGATTCGGGGTCTTTTCTGATTCCATACAAATTTAAAGATTGTTTGTTCCAGCACTTTGAAAAATGTCATTGGAATTTTGATTGGGATGGCAATGAAGGTGTAGATTGCTCTGGGTAGCATAGACATTTTAACCATGTTTATTCTTCTGATCTATGAGCATGGAATATTTTTTCCATCTTTTTGTGTCTTCTTCAATTTCTTTCATGAGTGTTTTGTAGTTCCTAGAGAAGATCCTTTACCTCTTTGGTTAGGTTTATTCTGAGGTATCTTATGGTATTTGGTGCTATTGTAAATGGAATCGTTTCTTTAATTTCTCTTTCTACAGTTGCGTTGTTAGGGTATAAGAAAGCAACTGATTTCTTTTTTTTTTTAAGATTTTATTTATTTATTTGACAGAGAGAGACACAGCGAGAGAGGGAACACAAGCAGGCGGAATGGGAGAGGGAGAAGCAGGCTCCCCGCAGAGCAGGGAGCCCGATGCGGGACTCGATCCCAGGACCCTGGGATCATGACCTGAGCTGAAGGCAGTCGCTTAACCAACTGAGCCACCCAGGGGCCCAGAAAGCAACTGATTTCTGTGCATTGATTTTGTATCCTGCCACAATCCTGAATTCTAGTTCTAGTAATTTGGGGGTGGAGTCTTTTGGGTTTTCCACATAAAGTATCATGTCGTTTGTGAAGAGAGAGTTTGACTTCTTCTTTGCCAATTTGAATACCTTTTATTTCTTTTTGTTGTCTGATTGCTGTTGCTAGGACTTCTAGTACTATGTTGAACAACAGTGGTGAGAGTGGGCACCCTTGAGGAGTTTCTGATCTTAAAGGAAAGGCTCTCATCTTTTCCCCATTAAGGATGATATTTGCTATGGGTTTTTCATAGATGGATTTTATGAGCTTGAGGAATGTTCCCTCTATCCCTATACTCTGGAGAGTTTTAATCAGGAAAGGATGTTGTATTTTGTCAAATGCTTTTTCTGCATCAATTGAGAGGACCATATGGTTCTTCTCTCTCCTCTTATTAATGTGTTCTATCACACTGATTGATTTGCAAATGTTGAACCACCCTTGCATCCCGGGGATAAATCCCACTTGGTCCTGGTGGATGATCCTTTGAATGTATTGTTGGATCCTATTAGCTAGGATTTTCTTGAAGATTTTGGAATCCATATTCATCAGGGATATCAGTCTAAAATTTTCCTTTTTGATCGGGTCTTTGCCTGGTTTGGGGATTAAGGTAATGCTGGCCTCAGAGAATGAGTTTGGAAGTTTTCCTTCTGTTTCTATTTTTTGAAACAGCTTCAGTAGAATAGGTATTATTTCTTCTTTGAATGTTTGGTAGAATTTCCCAGGGAATCCATCAGGCCCTGGACTCTTTTTTTTGGGAGGTTTTTGATCACTGCTTCAATCTCGTTACTGGTTATTCGTCTATTAAGGTTGTGAATTTCTTCCTGTTTTAGTCTTGGCAGCTTATAGGTTTCCAGGAAGGCCTCCATTTCATCCAGATTGCTCAGTTTATTGGCATAGAGTTGTTGATAATAACTTCTAATAATTGTTTCTATTTCCTTGGTGTTAGTCGTGATCTCTCCCCTTTAATTCATCATTTCATTAATTTGGGTCCTGTCTCTTTTCTTTTGGAGAAGTCTGGCCAGTGGTTTATCAATCTTATTAATTCTTTCAAAGAACCAACTTCTAGTTTCATTGATCTGTTCTACTGTGTTTCTGGTTTCTAATTCATTGATTTTTGCTCTAATTTTAATTATTTCTCTTCTAATGTGTGGCTTAGGCGTCGTTTGTTGCTTTTTCTCTAGTTCTTTAAGGTGTAGAGTTGGTTGGTGAATTCGGGATTTTTCTATTTTTTTGAGTGAGGCTTGGATGGCCATGTATTTCCCCCTTAGGATCGCCTTTGCAGTATCCCATAGGTTTTGGACCGATGTGTTTTTGTTCTCATTGATTTCCATGAATTGTTTAAGTTCTTCTTTGATTTCTTGGTTGGCCCAAACATTCTTGAGCAGAGTGGTATTTGGCTTCCAA
>NW_027818237.1:0-276 GCF_054177405.1 Leptonychotes weddellii | reverse complement strand
CTAGTCCATCCATGTTGGCACAAATGGCAACATGACAATATATACAAACACAAACACACACATGCATGTGTAACCTTCTTCTTCTTCTTTTTTTAAATCCAGGTGGGAGTACAAAATTGGTGCAGGCACTGTATAAAACAATACGTGGATTTTTCAAAAAAAATTAAAAGAATGAATTCCTTATGATCCAGTAATTTTACTACTTGGTATCTACCCAAAATGAAGAAAAAAAACCAAACACACAAACAAAAAAACCACTAATTTGAAAGATATATG
>NW_027818236.1:0-276 GCF_054177405.1 Leptonychotes weddellii | reverse complement strand
TGCAATTGCTGGATCGTACGGTAGCTCTATTTTCAACTTTTTGAGGAACCTCCATACTGTTTTCCAGAGTTATTGCTGCCTTTTTTAAAAACCCAAACAGCCTTACGTTTCTGGACACATTATTTTTCAGAGGGAAAAATGCTGGGTCTTCTGTGATGGCGGCGCTCTAGTTATATGCAATTTTGTTACGTTTATTTGACTTAAAAGTAAGCAAGAGAACACACACAGGTGGCTGAGTCTTCCATAGCCGTAGCTAAATCGATACCATATTTCATT
>NW_027818235.1:0-276 GCF_054177405.1 Leptonychotes weddellii | reverse complement strand
TTGTTAAATTCACAGAGCTCACATAGGATAAATTTCTGGCTTTGAATACATCTTTTCTGAGGCCAAGTCTGGGAGTCTTTTTTTTTTTTTTAAAGATTTTATTTATTTATTTGAGACAGAGAGAATGAGAGAGACAGAGAGCACATGACAGGGGGAAGGGTCAGAGGGAGAAGCAGGCTCCCTGCCGAGCAGGGAGCCCCATGCGGGACTCGATCCCGGGACTCCAGGATCACGACCTGAGCCGAAGGCAGTCGCTTAACCAACTGAGCCACCCAG
>NW_027818234.1:0-276 GCF_054177405.1 Leptonychotes weddellii | reverse complement strand
TCGATCCAGGGACTCGATCCCGGGACTCCAGGATCATGACCTGAGCCGAAGGCAGTCGCTCAACCGACTGAGCCACTCAGGCGCCCAATTCATTTTCATTTTTGTGGGCATGTGTATGTATTTATTAATTCATAAGAGTAATGTGTGAAGATGTGATGTATTTGTGGGTTTATTTAGAATGCCGCTTTGGAGCTGGAATTGCCTCATTAGCAATTCACCAGGGTACTAATTGCATGTGACACCATAGATGTATTGTGTCCTATTTTCTAAATCCCT
>NW_027818233.1:0-276 GCF_054177405.1 Leptonychotes weddellii | reverse complement strand
GCGTGCCCCGTTTGTGCTTCCAGCATGCGTGTCTGGTACTGCTCTCCCAGAGCGTGTGCCAGGCTGTGTGGCCCCGGGTGGGTGGCTACCATGGTGCATCACTGCCGTGTGCTTAGTGTTTTGTGCCCCGCAGAGTACACTTAGCCTCGTGCCTTGGTGTGTTACTAGCACGTGCTTTTTTTTTTTTAATTAATTAATTTATTTTTTTTATTCTTACGTTAATCCCCATACATTACATCATTAGTTTCAGATGAAGTGTTCCATGATTCATTGTTT
>NW_027818232.1:0-276 GCF_054177405.1 Leptonychotes weddellii | reverse complement strand
TCTGTTCAGAGAGTTGTTGCTATTCCTTTCTTCGATCTCCTGTTGAGTTTGTAGGTGTTCAGAATGGTTTGATCCCTATCCAGCTGAATTCCTGGGACCAGACGAGATCCAGGTCTCCTACTCCTCCACCATCTTGCTCCGCCCCCCTCTGAAGCCTTATTTAAATGTAAGTCTGCCATCCACATGTGTAGGGGTGACGGGAAGGACAGATAAATTTGCACCCCAGTGTCTTGGCACGTTTCTGCGCCAGCAGAGTGGCTGCTGCTTCTCGTCCCG
>NW_027818231.1:0-276 GCF_054177405.1 Leptonychotes weddellii | reverse complement strand
TGCTGTTCCTGTGGCCTGCAATCCTTTCTCTGCTCTCTGCCCTTTTAGGCTGCTCCCCACCCCCACTTGACTTTCGCCACCCTTCAGATTCTGCTCCAGATTCCTCCTCAGTCCGTTTCCTTAGTTTCAACGCTCACAGACTTATATTTCTTTCTGATTGAGTACAATCGTACTTTTATCACTGTGATTATTTTGTTTCACATCTGTGGCCTCTACCTGGAAAGCTCCACAGAAACAGGGACTCTTTCTGATTTTGTTCACCATTTGTGTCCCTCA
>NW_027818230.1:0-276 GCF_054177405.1 Leptonychotes weddellii | reverse complement strand
TTTAGGAGGTTGGGGATCCCTTAATGGTCTGCAGACTGTGACAAAAGAATCTAACTGTATTACGAATATGTGGAACAGGGGGGAGGAGCAAGATGGAAGAGAAGTAAGAGACATAAATTTCCTCTGGTCCCAGGAATTCAGCTAGATAGGGATCAAACCATTCTGAACAGCTATGAACTCAACAGGAGATCGAAAAAAAGAAGAGCAGCAAATCTCTGAACAGAAAAACGACCACATGCTGGAAGGTAGGATGTGCGGAGAAGTGAATCCGAGGCA
>NW_027818229.1:0-276 GCF_054177405.1 Leptonychotes weddellii | reverse complement strand
TACATTGTCAAAACCCACAGAATGAACAATACCAAGAGAGAACCCTACACCAATGTAAATTATGCACTTTGGGTGAGAACATGTGGATATGGTAATTGTAACAAACACACCACTCTGGTGCAGGATGTTGACAGTGAGGAAGGTTGTATGTGTAGGGGAGTAGGGTATACACAAGCAGTCTCTGCACACTTCCCACTCAGTGCTGCTGGGAATTTAAAACTGCTCTAAAAAACAAAGTCATCATCTACATCTACATCTATACACACATACATATAC
>NW_027818228.1:0-276 GCF_054177405.1 Leptonychotes weddellii | reverse complement strand
CCTGCTCGGCGGGGAGTCTGCTTCTCCCTCTGACCCTCCTCCCTCTCATGCTCTCTGTCTCTCATTCTCTCTCTCTTAAATAAATAAAATCTTTAAAAAAAAAAAAGATTCAATGAGGAGGGGGCACCTAGGTGGCTCAGTCGGTTAAGCGTCTGCCTTCAGCTCAGGTCACGATCCCAGGGTCCTGGGATGGAGCCCCGCATCGGGCTCCCTGCTCCACGGGAAGCCTGCTTCTCCCTCTCCCTCTGCCCCTCCCCCAGCTCGTGCTTGCGCTCT
>NW_027818227.1:0-2644 GCF_054177405.1 Leptonychotes weddellii | reverse complement strand
CTGGGATCAAGTCCTACATGGGGCTCCCTGCTCAGAGGGGAGCCTGCTTCTCCCTCTCCCACTCCCCCTGCTTGTGTTCCTGGCTCTCGCTGTCTCTGTCTCTGTCAAATAAATAAATAAAATCTTAAAAAAAAAAAAAAAAAAAGAAGATATGGTCCATATATACAATGGAATATTACTCAGCCATCAGAAAGGATGAATACCCAACTTTTGCATCAACATGGATGGGACTGGAGGAGATTATGCTAAATGAAATAAGTCAAGCAGAGAAAGTCAATTATCATATGGTTTCACTTATTTGTGGAACATAAGGAATAGCATGGAGGACATTAGGAGAAGGAAGGGAAAAATGAAGGGTGGGAAATGGGAGGGAGAGATGCACCATGAGAGACTACGGACGCTGAGAAACAGAAGGTGTTAGAGGGGAGGGGCGTGGGGGGATGGGTTAGCCCGGTGACGGGTATTAAGGAGGGCAAGTACTGCATGGAGCACTGGGTGTTATACGAAAACAATGGATCATGGATCACCACATCAAAAACGAACGATGTATTGTATGGTGAGTAACATAACATTATAAAATTAAATTAAATTAAAAAAATAAAGACATAAAAAAATAAAAATACCAATAAAACATACCCATTTGTAGTGAAACGGATAACTCAGGTAAAATAGACATTTTTTTGTCTTGAAAAAAATACTATGAACATTTTTGGGTCACTAAGTTTGAAATGCTGGATGAAATCATTTTATGATCTAAACCTCCTGGAAACATGTTAACTCCAGACAATATAGCAGGTGAATTTTATGGGTAAGCAACTGGACACATAGGTATGTCCACTACCACCTAATTGCTCAGTGGACTCAATACACTGAGATAAGAATAAACTATAAACATTGGCAACTGGAATGAAAATTAAGGTTATACTCAGACAATATCATCATGGACACGGAGAAAGAGATTCAAGGAATTAACTAATATAAAAGAGGAAATGCTCCTCCAGAAACCACTAAGCAGATTTTCGCATACAGCTGGCTAGAACTGCACCATATAATATCCTAAGCTCATTTCACAGAAATTCAGTCATTAGCAATGGGAACTGGAACCACCATCAATGACTAAGACCAACCAGTACTTACTAATAAACCGAGATATAGGTCACCTTACAAGAGGCACGGATACGAAACAAAACGGAGATTCTGTGAGCAAAGAATAAAGTGTGAATGTATATCAGGCAAGGAAGCACCGGTGTTCGCCGCTTCTGTGTATTAAGAGGTGAGTGCAGGCGTTGACAAGCATTTTCTGCAAAGGGATAGATATTACACATTTTCAACTTTAAGACCCCTGGCACAAGGACTCAGTTCTTCCTTTTCCGCGGGAAAGCTGCCATAGACGACGCTTAACAGACGGGGGAGAGGGGTGGCGGTTTAGTCCCTCGGTCTGCAGTTAACCCCTGGACAAAAGACTTTTAAAAACAAACCAAAAAACAGAGGGTTTCGAACTACTGTTCTGGGCTCTGCAGCCTTCTGTCCCAACAGCCGAGGTTGGAACCTCAACCCAAACTCCAGCCCCGCGCACCTCGGCGTCCAAAGCTTCAGCCCTCACATGCATCTCTCTGTACCAGACACTGATTACACACGCCCTTATTAATCCGAAACCCGAGCCAGACACCCCGATGTAATGAGCATCCACCCGGGCCCCAAGATCACTGGGCCCCAAATCAAATCTCCCACCGGAACCAGACGCTGCGATCATCTGCACATCGCCTGCACCACCGACAAGCGGACGGATCTGCAGAACCCCAACCTCTCGACAGCGCGGACACAGTGGTTGAGCTCTACAGACCCTTAACCGTCTTAATCACCCCCAAAGTACCCTAACCACAGACAGGTGAGCACAGACTCCCAGCTGGTTCCTTTCAAATACCTCTACTTTGGCGCTCGGCCCAATCGATCCCCGCCAATTCCACAGGCTCACCCTACTCCACTTCCACCCTGTGGACATCACGTCACCCTGTGAGAAACAAACCTCCTACGGGACAAAACAGTAAATAAAACCCAGAAAAATCTTCAAGGGATAAAAGCACACAGGGACCTGATTTTCTCCAGACCAAAAGGAGAGTCTAAACGTGACACTTCCGCGAACTGCTTCTACTCCTCGGAACGTCGCCCAACTCTTCGTCAGCCGACGGCGGCCGAGGAGGACCTGAAGCCTTTGAAGAACGGTGAGCCACAGTTCGCCGTATTTCCAGGGAGGCAATATGTCCGCGCCCGCTCGTTGTGGCTGTGGGGGCGGCCATGTTGGGACACCTGACGTTACACAAGGCAAAGGGGCGGGTTTGCGGCCACAAGCCAGGGATGGCCGGGATCGTGAAAAGCCCTTCATATCTCATCCTCAACGTTGGCAGGTGCGGAAAATGGGTAGATTTCCAGAGACTCGAGCTCTTGGAGGCAAAAATGGTGTGGGCTAAATCGTTTTCGCGGGCCGGACAGGAAGTAACAAGGTCAGGGTGTATATTATCCACTCTGTATTTTTTTTTTTTTAAAGATTTTATTTATTTATTTGAGACAGAGAGAATGAGATACAGAGAGCATGAGAGGGAGGAGGGTCAGAGGGAGAAGCAGACTCCCTGCCGAGCAGGGAGCC
>NW_027818226.1:0-276 GCF_054177405.1 Leptonychotes weddellii | reverse complement strand
GTGTGTTAGCTTCTCTATTGTGAATGTGGAGTTCCTGTGTATTCACTTCATATCCCATAGTATTTTGTCAGAGGGGATCTCAGGAATGACAGTAGGTTATTCTAATGGGTTGATACTGTATAATCCTCAAATCATACTATTGAAATAAAGTTTTCGTGTTGGCTGTAGGTTTCAGTTCTTTTATTCCCATTCCAGGTTCCTTAATGGGCCACTGTCACCTGTTCAGGGAGTCTTTGGCCTTAACCCTATATGAGTCTTCCTTTGGATGACGAAGAG
>NW_027818225.1:0-276 GCF_054177405.1 Leptonychotes weddellii | reverse complement strand
ACAAATAATGCAATATATGTTAAGAAAAAAAAAAAGAAGAAGGTAGCGGGAAGGGAAGAATGAAGCGGGGGAAATCGGAGGGGTAGACGAACCATGAGAGATGATGGACTCTGAAAAACAAACTGAGGGTTCTAGAGGGGACGGGGGTGAGAGGATGGGTTAGCCTGGTGGTGGGTATTGAGGAGGGCACATTCTGCATGGAGCACTGGGTGTTATGCACAAACTATGAATCATGGAACACTTCATCTAAAACTAATGATGTAATGTATGGGGATT
>NW_027818224.1:0-276 GCF_054177405.1 Leptonychotes weddellii | reverse complement strand
CCTCCTCTGTCTGGGATCCCCTCACCTCCAAAACCCCATCAGAGCCAGTGCAAAACCAAAGGCAAAACAATTCATTGTAATCTTTAATCAGAGACACTGACTGAAGCCCAAATTCCCAAGTATTTTACTTGGCCTGACATTTTTTTTAAGGAAAGTTTAAAATCAATTTTACATAACAATCCTGATTTCTGGTTGGAAAATATCCACCACCAGGTCTGGGTTCCCAAGTATACTGACACTGGCTGGAGCTGAGCAGTGGCTGCCACCCTGAATGGG
>NW_027818223.1:0-276 GCF_054177405.1 Leptonychotes weddellii | reverse complement strand
TAGATGCTGGCCCAGATAACCTCCAAGGGACCTTCCAGCCCTCACCTAAGCCCCTGGTCAGGGCCAGACTGTCAACAGAAAGCAAGTGAAGGACCAGGCCAGGCAGGAAACTGACTTATGTTCATTTCACTTTATACAACAACTCATTAAGAGAAGGTCAATGGGGGCATCTCATGGACCCAAGGGAGATGGCTTCCACTTCTTCCCAAGATGGCTCTCATAGCCTGAGCTGCACCTCCTTGGTCCTTCTCCATCTCTGTTTTATGTGTTTTTTGG
>NW_027818222.1:0-276 GCF_054177405.1 Leptonychotes weddellii | reverse complement strand
GGGAGCATCTGTACCTGTCTCCTCACTGCACGCTGCTTGACTCAGAGCGGGCACTCGGAACACGTTCAGTCGGAAACAAACTGCCTCCTTTCACTTGGAAGCTTGGGTTCTGAAGAGGGCCTCTAGCGGCCTCTGACACAGCCCTATTTCCTCTGCCCCATGTGCAGGGCACGGCCCTTCCCTGCCAAGACAGTCTTTGGACTCCCCATCAGCCCAGCACGATGGCTCATGGCTTCTCAGCCAATCCATTTCTTTGCTGTGTCTCCTGAGCTCATC
>NW_027818221.1:0-276 GCF_054177405.1 Leptonychotes weddellii | reverse complement strand
TGGCCATCAGGGATAGAGGGAATCAGCCATTCCTGGAGTGTGTTACGCTTCCACTGTTTAAAATGTTTGGAGCTCGATAACAGGCAGCTCTTGACCATAATGCCTTGATATAATTCAGGATGCAGGGGATCTGGATGAATCCTGCAGGGCGGGACTCCTCATTTAAATAGTAATTCACTGAACTGTAGAAATTGGAATTATTAACTTTGATGACCTCAGTTAACAAGTTTATCCAAGGATAAACTTATTCATTACCTTATTGGTATTAACTGGGAG
>NW_027818220.1:0-276 GCF_054177405.1 Leptonychotes weddellii | reverse complement strand
TGGGGCTGTTGTCCCGAAAACAGTGAGGGCTGACGAGGCATCTTTCTCTCATTTGGCTTCCTCATAGCACGGTGGTATTTGAGCAGCAGAACAGCTTATGTGATGGCTGCCTTCCCCCAGAGTGAGTGTTCCAAGAAACCAAGACAGAAACTGCAAAGCTGCTTCTGACAGAGCCTCAGTAGTTACATAACATCATTTCTACCACATTCTACTGGTTACAGTTGAGTCCAGATTTCAAGGTGAGGGGACGGCACAGAGTCTGACAACTGAGAGGCA
>NW_027818219.1:0-276 GCF_054177405.1 Leptonychotes weddellii | reverse complement strand
GAGGTGAGGGGGGTGGGTGATGGGTTAGCCCGGTGATGGGTATTAAGGAGGGCATGTACTGCATGGAGCATTGGGTGTTATATGAAAACAATGAATCATGGAACACTACATCAAAAACTGATGTATGGTGATTAACATATCAAATCTGGCATCTTTTTAATTGTTAATAAAATATTTCTAAGTTAACCATAAAAAAAAAATACCTATAGGAAAAGATAATGTGTGATTTCTCTTTAGTTACCTATATACAACTGCAATCTCTTTCTCAGGAAATTG
>NW_027818218.1:0-276 GCF_054177405.1 Leptonychotes weddellii | reverse complement strand
GGAAACAGACTGCTTGGGCTCAAGTCCTGACTTGGTCACTAACTAGCTAAGTGAGCTCGGTGAAATCTGCTGAGCGTTCAGAGCCTCAGTTTCCTTATTTGAAAAATGGGAACAATCATAGTATCTGCCTCATAGGGATGAAATAAGGGTTGAGAAGATCATGCAAGTAAAGTGTTTCACGTGGTTCCAGACCCTACCTCTGACTGTACTATTTCATCAGTGTCACCTTTGATGAGCTTTAATGAGTCACTAATAAAATCCATAATTTTAAATATC
>NW_027818217.1:0-2644 GCF_054177405.1 Leptonychotes weddellii | reverse complement strand
CACACACTGCATGCTTCCATGTACGCAAAGTGTCCAGAATGGGGGGGGGTACACGGCGGGGGGACGGAGAGGGGTAGATGGCTGAGGGGAGGGATGGTTTCTTTCTGGGGTGAGGAAAGCGTTCGAAATCTGGACCGTGGTGCTGGGTGCACCTGTCTGCGAAGGGACTCGCAGCCACAGAAGCGTGCACTTTGGATGGGCGTAGGGGACAGTGCGCTAAGTCATACCTCAATAAAGCGGTTACTATAAAAAAGCCACCTCGTGAAACTGAAGTGTCGTCTATTCCACATTAATGCACCTAAACCTTCTCTCCTCAAATCTGTAACGCAGGTGGGCGGGCCCACCAGTGTCCCACTCACTCCTCCAAGCAAGGGTCAGCTCACTGCATCGAGGAATTAACCGTTAAATATTTTTAGGGGGCGTAGGATACTGCGGTTATTTTTTAAAAGAGCTGCCTCTTGGGGTGCCTGGGTGGCTCACTCGGTTGGGAGTCTGCCTTCGGCTCAGGTCATGATCCTGGAGTCCCGGGATTGGGATCCCTGCTCGGCAGGGAGTCTGCTTCTCCCTCTCCCTCTGCTCCTCCCCTGCCCATGCTCGCTCTCACTCGCTCGCTCACTCTCTCAAAATAATAAAATCTTTAAAAATAAAAGAGCTGCTGTCTTTTAGCAATGCATACTGAAATATATATCGATGCAATTTTGTCCTTTGTCAAGTGCAGGGTCTGCTTCAAAATCACTGGGGGTGGAGGTATGAACTGGCCACGTGTGGGAACTGGTGAAGTCGGGCAGTGGCCATATGGCGGGGTCTGTTATGCTGGTCTCTTTTCTTCTGTAGATTTGTGATCCTCTCTTAATCATTTCTTAAAATATGTTTAACAAAATAAAACACCTGTCCTGGAGCTCGGTGCTCCACCGGACAATCAGACACTAACTTTCAAAGCTCCCGGCCTCTTCCAGTGCTTGTCAGTGGCCGCCCTTCCGGACACATCTCCCCGGCGAGCCCCACGAGCCACAAGCCAGCCCCCGCAGAGCAAGGTGAGGCCCCATACCCCGTGCACCGAGACCGAGTCAAATCAGAAGGGGTTCCGTCTCCAGGGCTGCTGCCCGCCCACAGCAAGCCTGCCCTTGCAGTCCTGGGCATTCACAACATGGGATTATCTACCCGACCCACCCCCACCCACCGACACCTAGAACAACAACAAAGGCTCTCTGTCGGATCACAGCACCCCTGACCTACCGCTCCCTAGCAGGAACTGCTATCTCGGTACCCGACGCGGGGCCCACCCTCACCTTTCACCCAGGTGGGTGCGGGTGAACCTGCCTGCCTGCCCCGCCTCCCCCACCTCCGAGTCTCCCCCAAAGGACCGCCAGAGTAACTGATGAAGACACACAGCGACCATCGCCGCTGCCCAAAGGCTGACCACCCGGGAGGCTGGGGGAGGGGAGAGGCAACCTGCGGGGGAGGGGGAGAGGGCGAGGCAAGCCATTCATTCATTCACGGACAACCAGGAATGAGGAGGGCCTCAAAAGAGCCCCAGGGGATTTTACTGTACTACACGGCACACGACTGTTTGGTGTCCTACAAGTTTTAAATCCTAAGACGTCATGCACACAGGTAACTACAGAATACCTATGAACCGGCCATATCGACTTGACATTGCCTGGTCTCCAACTCTCCGTTCCTGGGTCGGCCTCTGTGGAGTCCCTGGCCAGGCACGGCTGTCCTGTCACTCTGTCAGTGCAGCTGGGAACCCCAACACCCTGAGGAGGAAGAGGAAGGGCCCTGGGCCAGTTGGCAGGCCGGGCCTGCGTCTGGACGCAGGACACTTACTCAGGGCAGCCTCTTCTCTGTATCCCTACAACCTTCCAGGGCCGCAGCAAAGGCCACAGCACAGCAGGGCCCCGGGGGACCTGGTGAGCAGGAAGCAGCCCCTCCCTGCCTCCTGGGGCTGCCGGGGGCTCTGCCACGGCCCACCTGCGGTCCACAACTAAACCCTTAGCTTCTCTTAGCCTCTGGGCACTGGCCTCCTTCAATGTCCTCTTCCTCCTGGATAAGGCGACCAGGCACATAGACTCTCAGAGTTGCTCGGCTCCGGCCGCTTGCCCCTCTCAGGGATTCTCAGGATTCTGAGCTGGGGGTCAGTGGTTCTTCTTCCAGCCACTCTGCACCCCAGGAGTCAGCCCCCCACAGGACCCTGCCTGGGGCTTTAACTTGCACCTGCACACACGACTCTGCGTCTCATGCACGCCTCCACTTGACACTAAAGCCAGTCAACTGCAAAAGAATCCCTCATCCTTCATATACCCTCGCACAGTTTCTCCTACTGTATCAGCTCCACTGGCTGCCAGGCCCAGACACACACAGGCTGGAGGGTCCTCTCTTTGTGCCTCCCCCTGTGCTGGGTGCAAGCAGCAGAGGCTGATCATCTGGAAAGGTACCCTGTCCCTGCACCGTACCGTCCCCGCTGAGCACCCACTACCTGGGTGCAAAGGGGTGGCTTCTCCGGGGACAAAGTGTACACGGCATGACCGCTGGGATCCACCTGCTCGGCAGGATGCACACCTGTGCCCCGAGTTCTCATGAGAACGTGGGCGAGAGAAGCAGAGAGGACAGGTGGGGGGGGGCGGGGGGGGCGGGTGTTGCA
>NW_027818216.1:0-276 GCF_054177405.1 Leptonychotes weddellii | reverse complement strand
TTTTTCTGCATCTGGATCACTAACAATTCATACTCATTGCACTAGAATCAGTAGAATTTTCTGTTTCATGTATGATTTTTTTCCCCCTTCTTTTACATAATAAATCAGTGGTTCTCAACCAGGGGGTGACTCCCCATCTCTACTCCGGGACACATTTGGCAATGTCTGGAGACATGCTTGGTTGTCACACTGTGGGGTTGCTCCTGGCATGGTGGGTAGAGGCCAGGGATGCTGCTATAAACATCCCACAACCCCCAGGCCAGCTCCTCACCCCCA
>NW_027818215.1:0-276 GCF_054177405.1 Leptonychotes weddellii | reverse complement strand
GGAGTAGGGTAGGTGTTAAATAAACCAACATCAAATGGCAAATGAATCTTTGTGCTCTTGGAGTCAGGGCCCAGCATATTGCAGGTGTAAAATAACTGGTTCTACTTTTGCTGAATAAATGAACGGGTTCTCCATGACATGTTGGATTCCATCCTTGCTTCGGTATGGTGTCAGCACATGGCCCTTGGGGTGGATGGACCTGTGTTTGAATGCAGGCTTCTCTACTATTCAGCTGTGGGCATGGAAGTCTTCTCCTTTTGAAGCTCATTTCTTCAT
>NW_027818214.1:0-276 GCF_054177405.1 Leptonychotes weddellii | reverse complement strand
GCAGGGCACCTGGGTGGCTCAGTTGGTTGGGCGACTGCCTTCGGCTCAGGTCATGATCCCGGTGTCCCGGGATCGAGTCCCACATCGGGCTCCCTGCTCGGCGGGGAGTCTGCTTCTCCCTCTGACCCTCCCCCCTCTCATGTGCTCTCTCTCATTCTCTCTCTCTCAAATAAATAAATAAAATCTTAAAAAAAAAAAAGATGGTAAGGCAGACTTTATTCAGGGATCTACAACAATGGGATTTTGTGCTGGGTGGGGAGAAGTTGGGCTCAATTT
>NW_027818213.1:0-276 GCF_054177405.1 Leptonychotes weddellii | reverse complement strand
TAGCTACTACACTTGTGGTAAGTACAACATAATGTATAAACTTGTCCAATCACTATGATGTACACCTGAAACTAAGATAACATTGTGTGTCAATAATACTTCAATTTTTGAAAAAATTAAAAATAAATAAGTAAGGGGCGCCTGGGTGGCTCAGTTGGTTAAGCGACTGCCTTCACCTCAGGTCATGATCCTGGAGTCCGGGGATGGAGTCCTGCATCGGGCTCCCTGCTCAGCGGGGAGTGGGCTTCTCTCTCTGACCCTCCCCCTTCTCATGCT
>NW_027818212.1:0-276 GCF_054177405.1 Leptonychotes weddellii | reverse complement strand
GAGGTGAGGGGGGTGGGTGATGGGTTAGCCCGGTGATGGGTATTAAGGAGGGCATGTACTGCATGGAGCATTGGGTATTATATGAAAACAATGAATCATGGAACACTACATCAAAAACTGATGTATGGTGATTAACATATCAAATCTGGCATCTTTTTAATTGTTAATAAAATATTTCTAAGTTAACCATAAAAAAAAATACCTATAGGAAAAGATAATGTGTGATTTCTCTTTAGTTACCTATATACAACTGCAATCTCTTTCTCAGGAAATTGT
>NW_027818211.1:0-276 GCF_054177405.1 Leptonychotes weddellii | reverse complement strand
GCAGGGCGCCTGGGTGGCTCAGTTGGTTGGGCGACTGCCTTCGGCTCAGGTCATGATCCCGGAGTCCCAGGATCGAATCCCACATCGGGCTCCCTGCTCGGCGGGGAGTCTGCTTCTCCCTCTGACCCTCCCCCCTCTCATGTGCTCTCTCTCATTCTCTCTCTCTCAAATAAATAAATAAAATCTTAAAAAAAAAAAAAGATGGTAAGGCAGACTTTATTCAGGGATCTACAACAATGGGATTTTGTGCTGGGTGGGGAGAAGTTGGGCTCAATT
>NW_027818210.1:0-276 GCF_054177405.1 Leptonychotes weddellii | reverse complement strand
TGGCCCACCTGGGAGAGGTGGTGAGGGCGGGGGGGCCAGGTATTGCTGTGGTCAGCTGGTGGCTTCAGGCCGTGCAACCTCCGTGGAGCTGGGCAGTCTTCCTCTCCAGGCCCCAGGCTGCAAGGCCTCTATCTGCTTCCCCATGTCTGTGTTGGTCCATCTCCGTCTTCGTCGGTCCCCTGAAGCTTCTCCCGTCCTCTTCCTGCTGCTGGCCCCTGGCCTGTTACGATCACCTCAGTTTTCCAAGCCCCTGCCTGTGGTCCATCCCTGAGCGCA
>NW_027818209.1:0-276 GCF_054177405.1 Leptonychotes weddellii | reverse complement strand
TCTCTCCCCTTCCCACACTTTGTTTAGAATTAATGGAACAGCTTAGGTGGGAGTCATCAAAATTCCTGGGTCCCGAAAGAGCTCTGTTCTAGTGCAAAACACACCGATAGCACTCAGGCCAGCACAACCCTCCCCACCCCCCAAGGTGTGGCTCACTCCCTGAGGTCTGTGTCACCATAAAGGGGATGAGGTTGGGTAGGAGGAGGAAGGAAAGTTAGAATCATGTTTGTTTGTGTGGTCTTCTCTTTCTCATGCTCCCACCTACAGTGATGGCTG
>NW_027818208.1:0-276 GCF_054177405.1 Leptonychotes weddellii | reverse complement strand
CATAGGGTTAAAACAATATGGGCTTCTATCTTCACCCAATACACAGAAGTTTTGATAGTACACTAACATTTTGAAAACTACACCTGGCTTAATTCAATAAAACTGCCTATTTGAAACAGCAAACTTGAAAGAAACTTCTAGGCGGAGCAAGATGGTGGAGGAGTAGGAGACCTGGATTTCGTCTCCTCTCAGGAATTCAGCTGGATAGGGATCAAACCATTCTGAACACCTACAAACTCAACAGGAGATTGAAGAAAAGAAGAGCAACAACTCTCT
>NW_027818207.1:0-2644 GCF_054177405.1 Leptonychotes weddellii | reverse complement strand
CCTGTCTGTCCCCCCTGCCTGTCCCCCCTGCTGCCTGACTCTCTCCCCTCTGCCTGTCTGCCCCTCCGCCTGACTCTCTCCCCCCCTGCCTGTCTCTCCCTCTGCCTGTCTCCCCCTGCCTGTCTCCCCACTGCCTGTCTCCCCCTCTGCCTGACTCTCTCCCCCTCTGCCCCAACCCCCACTCCCACAGCCAGCACCTCCTCATTACTGTGAAAATTATTCAAAGGAAACCTCATCTAAAATGGCATTGGGGGCCAGCAGGTAGAGCTCACCTGTCCTCAGGGGCAGACCCAACAGGGACCCACACTGGGATAGTACTTTAGCTGCTCCTTTCTGCCCCAGCAGGAGGAAGGACAGTTTCTTCCCGCCCCCCACCCCCACCCCCGTCCCTGCAGGACCAGCCCAGCCACTGAGAGATGCTCACAACTCAGCCAGTGAGAAGCCACGACATTTGGAGCTCCCGGCTTATTCCAAAGGACTTTTGATGTTTGTAACAGCCTTCCCAGTGGCCGCCTTTCTTCTATCAAAGAGACTTGCTCTCCTTTATTCTCCAGACCTGCCTATGGTTTAGCCGTAGCTTGCCTGTCCCAAGTGGCATTCCTATGCTATTCCCAAATAAACCCATTTTTGCTGGTAAAATTGCTGGAAGTTTATTTTTAGGATTAATATCACTCAGCACTCAGCAGTCCACCATGGGCACCACCTCCAATGGTCCTTCCCCACCACACCATCCCATCTCCTCTCCAGCTGAACTCCTAGCACCTGTCATCCCTCTCCCTGCATGGAGCGCGGGTCCTGTAAGACAGGGACACATCTATCTTATTCACTGGAGTACTTCCAGCCCCTAGAAGACTACCTGGTGTGCAGCAGGAAATAAATGGGTGTTGCACGTATGAATCAACATGAATGAATGCACTGGCCCTCTGGGAACCCCACAGGCTGCTCAGACAATACCAGGGAGGGACTTTTTCCATTCTTTCTGTCCCCCTTTCCAGGACTAACTTGCTTACCTCAAGGTCTCTAGAGAAAGCTCTTCATTAAGGGCCACACAAGGATTAAGCCACCCAGTGGCTCATCACCAAAGCCGTGGGTAAGGCGCAGGTAATCCAGTCTGACGTTAAGGAGCTGTCACGTGCTAAACACGATGCATATTTACTACAGCTTTGGGCCAGGGCCTCCATAAGCATGATGTTAGACCAAGAAAAATTCAGGCGGGACCCACACTGACTAGCTCTGCTTTTCTGTACAGCGCATCTCCAACCCCCTGGTGCGCACACACATTCTCTCTCCCAGAGATCAAAGCTCCAGGTGAGTCACCTCCTACCTGTGTCCGATGCCAGATGACAGATGCCCTGGAATGGCCCAGCTTATTCCGGCAGGGTCCTTTATCGTAATGGATCAGGAGGAAATCATCCTGAGAGGAAGAGAGAGAGAGCGGGGTCATGGCAGGTTCCCCTCAGTTCGGTGAGTGAGTCCTGCCGGGGCCGAGTTTCTTTCTTTAGGCCCAAAGCAAGTGGGGGTCTGAGAAGGAGTGGGCGGCAGAGGAAGGACACGCACCCACACACCCACGGCGCTGGGCCGCCCGGCGGGACCTGCATCCTCCATCCTCCCTAGAGCACCGGCCTTGGGCACTAGAGGGAGCCCTGCTCCAGATGTCAGCCTCTGGTTTCTGCAGGCAGACAATCTCTGTGATGCAGGCTTGTGAACAAATAGGTCAGAGGCTCTGGGCCCTGGCTCTGTTTGATTCCACGGGAGCACGTCTGCCTTTACATCTTCCTGCCGCCCGCCCGGCAGGATTACCCCTGGATTAGAGGGTTCCCTTGATCTCCAGTTCATCCTCCTCCATTATTGTCGGGCTCCTCACCTGCGACGTGCTTCATCCTTTCAGCTCAGACCACGAAAGCGCACTCATTACTCAGCAACAACTGGCTCGGGAACCATCTGCCACCTACAGTTCCTCCGTCTAAAGTGAGTTCTGACTCACGGAAACACCCTGTTCCTGCTGCCCTCCCCGCGCTCTCGCCTCCCATCCGACCCCCAGTCACTGTCAGGCTCTTGGAAGTTGGGCCCCTCAGCGGGGGTCAATCTCGAACTATGTTCCCGGCTCAGTGCTTGGCACCCCAACCCTGAGCAAGCACCAGCCAAGCATGCAGGAATGGGTCTGCTACCCAACCCCTCTGCTCCCCGCCCACCCAACGCGAAGTACCATTTTCTCTCCTGTTAAATGTACAAAGACACAGCTCAATACACAGTACCAAGGAGGGAGGGGCCCACGGCTGTTTACTCATTTAACGGATGCTGTAAACAGACAGCATCCTCCTGAGAAAGGAATAAATACATAAGCACCGGGTCCAGTGTCGCTGAGTGCACGGGAAGTCCCTCTTCCGAGAGCCGTGGCATGCTGCGCATTCAGCTTGGCGTCCGGCCCTTAAAATCACCTCTGCTGGGGGCGCCTGGGTGGCTCAGTTGGTTAAGCGACTGCCTTCAGCTCAGGTCATGATCCCAGGGTCCTGGGATCGAGTCCCGCATCGGGCTCCCTGCTCTGCGGGGAGCCTGCTTCTCCCTCTCCCACTCCCCCTGCTTGTGTTCCCTCTCTCGCTGTGTCTCTCTCTGTCAAATAAATAAATAAAATCTTTAAAAAAAA
>NW_027818206.1:0-276 GCF_054177405.1 Leptonychotes weddellii | reverse complement strand
CCTGGGTGGCTCAGTTGGTTAAGCGACTGCCTTCGGCTCAGGTCATGATCCTGGAGTCCCGGGATCGAGTCCCGCATCGGGCTCCCTGCTCGGCAGGGAGTCTGCTTCTCCCTCTGACCTTCCTCCCTCTCGTGCTCTCTGTCTCTCATTCTCTCTCTCTCAAATAAATAAATAAAATCTTTAAAAAAAAAAAAAGAAAATAATAACTAAGATTGAAAGGATCAAATAAGAACATTAGTCACTGTACAACTCTACAATGAGAATCCAAAAAAATCT
>NW_027818205.1:0-276 GCF_054177405.1 Leptonychotes weddellii | reverse complement strand
GGGTACTCGTTGTCAGGACTGACTTGGTGGCACATTCTTCACTTCTGTTTTTCTTCTCTTAGGTTTCAAAATTGGAATTTTTTTTTTTTTTTTTTAAAGATTTTATTTATTTATTTGACAGAGAAAGACACAGCGAGAGAGGGAACACAAACGGGGAGTGGGAGAGGGAGAAGCAGACTCCCCGCCGAGCAGGGAGCCCGATGCGGGACTCGATCCCGGGACTCCAGGATCATGACCTGAGCCGAAGGCAGTCGCTTAACCAACTGAGCCACCCAG
>NW_027818204.1:0-276 GCF_054177405.1 Leptonychotes weddellii | reverse complement strand
TTTCTGTTTTGTTTTGTTTTTAATCCTGGGAGGTAGGTAAACCAGATTTCTCTAATGGAGCATATCTACCTCTGTGCTGAGAAAACCTTTTGGTATAATCAGTCTTTCTTTCTGGCATTCTCTGTTTCCATTTCAAAGCAGTAAGAGGGGCTTTACTGAATTATAAAGCATCATCTTAAACCCTAGACCCCTTCTCTTCGCCTTGAGGAGTCAGAATGAGCTCCATCCACAAGGGAGAAAGCTCATCCATGGACACTGAATACTTCTGTTCTTTTT
>NW_027818203.1:0-276 GCF_054177405.1 Leptonychotes weddellii | reverse complement strand
GCTGGAGGCCAAGCCCCAAGAACCCCCAGACAGCCAGCTGGGCTGCCTGACTGTTGTTTCATTAACTTTGCAATAACGGAACCTCGTGGTTTATACAATGGAACAACTACGGTTTGGGATTCTACTTACTAAGCCATGATAAGGTTTTATTGGGCTAGATGAATGGAGTAGACTAGGTTTACGTTATTCTTTTTTTTTTAAATCAAACCCAAAAAGTAATAGCTCTGGCCATTGACTATTCATGTTTAATATTTCAGTTTTGAAATGTGAATTTGT
>NW_027818202.1:0-276 GCF_054177405.1 Leptonychotes weddellii | reverse complement strand
GGATTGTGGATCACTACATCAAAAACTAATGATGTATTGTATGGTGACTAACATAACATAATAAAATTAAAAACTACAAAAAAAAAAAACCCTCAACAAAGTAGATTTAGAGAGAACAGGCCTCAACATAATAAAGGCCATATATGAAAGACCCACAGCTAATGTCATCCTCCATGCAGAAAAACTGAGAGCTTTTCCTCTACAGTCAGGAACAAGACAGAGATGTCCACTCTCACCACTGTTATTTAACATAGTACTGGAAGTCCTAGCCACAGC
>NW_027818201.1:0-276 GCF_054177405.1 Leptonychotes weddellii | reverse complement strand
CTGCAGTCCTCAACCTGTAGGCATGAGGATCCCCACATGCAGCCTGCTAACCCTACTCATGCTGCCATGTCCAGGGTTTTCCTGATGAAGGAGCAGAAAACAGGCTGAGAAATCAGACTGTGGGGCTGGACTCCCAGCCTTCTTGCTGTGAGAACTCAGAGTGTCCCTGAATCTCCACTGCTCATTTACCTCAGTAAACGGGGGAGCAAACAAGGCTCCCCTCTCAGGTCAAAACTCATCTGTTGGATGGGAGGAGTGAGATTAAAATTGGCTGAT
>NW_027818200.1:0-276 GCF_054177405.1 Leptonychotes weddellii | reverse complement strand
TTTTAACATTATTTTACCCACTTTGGAGGGAATCCTCTGATCTGTTATTAAACACACTTCCTGACTTTTCAATGCAGTGTATTAAATATACTTGACTTTTTCTTGACGGTTTGGGGGACATTTACTTAGGGGGACGGTGACAGCTTCCCTCCAGCTGTGTTTATGCCACCCTGTAGGAAGACGGGAGGTTTGGGGAACAAGAGTCACCAGTGGGAACAGGTGTTTAGGCCAAAGAATCCCAAAGAGGCTGGTGCTGCTGCCTGGATGGTGGACAGA
>NW_027818199.1:0-276 GCF_054177405.1 Leptonychotes weddellii | reverse complement strand
AACATCTTTATTTCTTTTAATATTTTATTTATTTGTCAGAGAGAGAGAGAGCACAAGCAGGGGGAGTGCCAGGCAGAGGGAGAAGCAGGCTCCCTGCTAAGCAAGGAGCATGATGCGGGATTCCATCCCAGGATCCTGGGATCATGACCTGGGCCAAAGGCAGACGCTTAACTGACTGAGCTACCCAGGCGTCCCTTGGTAGATCTTTAAAGAGTGATATCAAAGTAGGAGGCATAATAATCCTATTTCAGGGCAACGGGGGTCTTTTTTTTTTTT
>NW_027818198.1:0-276 GCF_054177405.1 Leptonychotes weddellii | reverse complement strand
TGCGACTCACAAAGGCTTGTGTACTTGCTGGTCCTTGTGGGGAGTAACTAAGTGAGGAAAAAGATTAGAATTCTCAAAATGACTAAATGAGCCATTTCCTGGACTTAACCAGCAAAATGAGAGTATCTGAGACAAACAAAGAAGAAAAAAAGAAAAAGAAAAGATGACTGCTTCCTGGGAGCCCTATGTGCTGCTGCTGAGTCTCCCCATCTTCCACCGCCATTGGGAAGGGGTTCTAGTCAGTTTCATATGATTCCCCAAGGTACAAGACATGTG
>NW_027818197.1:0-276 GCF_054177405.1 Leptonychotes weddellii | reverse complement strand
TGAAGTCCCAATAGTTCATTTTTGCTTTTGTTTCCCTTGCCTTTAGAGATGTATCTAGCAAGAAGTTGCTGTGGCCAAGGTCAAGAGGTTGTTGCCTGTGTTCTTCTCTAAGATTTTTTTTTTTAAGACACATTTATTCAGTGTCATGATCAGACTATTACATTTAGCAATCAACAGCATGGGTGCAAAAAAAAAAAAAATACATTAAAACCCTTTGTTGGAATGCTTTACACTTTCCACAGAACACAAACTAAAATAACCTGTTATACAATTAGT
>NW_027818196.1:0-2645 GCF_054177405.1 Leptonychotes weddellii | reverse complement strand
CCCTCTCATGCTCTCTCTATCTCATTCTCTCTCTCAAATAAATAAATAAATCTTTAAAAAAAAAAAAAAGAAATTCTAGGACTGAACAGTATAATACCAGAAATAAAAATGAACTTATTAGACTTAGCAGAAGATTTTCTCAGAAGAACAGATAGATCAAAGATTGAAAAAAAATTAAAAATTAGAATCAGACCCATAAATACGGAGAACAGGAAGGTGGGGGGATGTGGGCAAAAAGGGTGAAGGGGAGTTGGAGAGACACAGGCTATAATAAGTCACAGAAATAAAAAGCACAGTATAAGGAGTATGTAGTCAATGATATTATAATAATTACATGGTAATAGATGGTAGCAACACTTGTGCTAAAAGCACAGCATAATATATAATATATAATATAATATATATTATATATATATATAATAATATATATGTTATACACCTGAAAGTAATGTACCACTGTGTGTCAACTATACTCAAATAAAATCTTTTTAAGATTTATTTATTTGTTTATTTATTTGAGAGAGCGAGAAAGAGAGAGAGCACGGGGTGGGGAGGGACAGAGGGAGAGAGAGAATCCCAAGCAGATTCCCCACTGAGTGTGGAGCCTGACATGGGGCTCGATCCCATGACCCTGAGATCATGACCTGAGCCAAAATCAAGAGTCAGACGCTTATTAACGGACTGCACCACCCAGGTGCTCCCTCAAATAAATTTTTTAAAATAAATTTTAAAAAATTAACAAAGCCTCAGCTACTTATAGCTCAATATCAAAAGTCTAATAAACACAAAACTGGAATTACAGAAGTAGAGGAGGTGATATTTAAAGAAATAATGGCTGAATTTCCCCAAATGTGACAAAAGCAGAAAATGTACAGATTTAAGCTCAGTGAATCCCAAGCAGGATAAATACAAAGAAAACCACACGTAGGCACATCGTACCAAACTGTTAAACTAATGATAAAGAGAAAATCTGTACCTTTATGTGAAAGAAGCCAGAAAAAGAAAAACAAAAACAAAAACAAAAACCATATTACATACAGGGAAAGAACAATTTGAAAACACTTGAACTTCTTAGGAGAGACTATAAAAGCCAGAAAACAGTCGAATCACATCTTCATTGTTCTGGGGGGGAAATGCCAAGCCAGAATTCCATATTCAGGGAAAATATCCTTAAATAATAAAGATGAAGTAGAGGCATTTTCAGATTAATAAATTAAGAAAATGTGTCCCTCTTAGGTCTGTACTGCAAATAAATAAACAAAAAATACTAAAGGATGTCCTTCAGGCTATAAGGAAATGATACCAGATAGAAATCTGGATAGTCACAAAGAATGAAGAGCATCAGAAATGATGAACATCTGGATAAATGTAAAAGACTGTTTCTTCTCTTCATTTCTTTAAAGTAGGTAGAATTGTTTCAAGCAACAAAGTATAACTTTGTAGTGTGAGGTTTTTTTTTTTTTTTTTAAGATTTTTATTTATTTTTTAGAGAGCGAGCGAGAGAGAAACAGCATGAGAGGGGAGAGGGTCAGAGGGAGAAGCAGGCTCCCCGCTGAGCCGGGAGCCCGATGTGGGACTCGATCCCAGGACCCCGGGATCATGACCTGAGCCGAAGGCAGACGCTTAACCATCTGAGCCACCCAGGCGCCCGTGTGAGGTTTATAATATAGGTAGATGGATCACATATAACAAGTAGCTCATAAAGGATGGGTGGAGACCACGGTGGAGGGGCGGTAAACAGACCTAGATGGTTGCAAATTTTCTTTTTTTCCTACCACATGACACAACATCCCTGTCCGTATACTGTGGAGAGTGAAGGATATATGCTGATGTCCTTCGAGCAACTGCTAAAATATATAGTTTAAAAGGTATACAGCTAAGAAGACAACAGAAATATTAAAATGGAATTCTAAAAGTATATTTACGTAATCCAATGGAAAGCAGAAGGGGGGGGTCCAAAACCAGAGGCGACAAATAATAAAATAATAAAAATAATAAAGAAAAAACAAATAATAGAATTCAAGAAAAATAATAACAGAAAAATAATAAAGTGGGAGGCCTCAATCCAACCATATCCACGCTTTCATTAAATGTTTATGGGCTTCGCAGTCTCGTTAAAAGGCAGAGATCCTCAATAAGGATAAAGGTTGTCATAGGGACCAGAGAAGCCTCTTGGATGACTATACGCCTGATATTCACACGAGGGGCTGATACAGCTTACTAGCTGTTACAGTATTGAAATACTTCCGTACCAGTTGTGAACTAGCCTTCTGTGCCCACCACATTCTAAACCCTGGCCCCTTCCCCGTGAATCCCCACCCCCACCACCCGATACCTCAATGGTTCATGCCTGGCACAGGACAGGGACCCTGGGACCCTACTCTAGCACGGAGGCCTTGGTCCATTCTAATTTGACATTTTCAGTGCTGCACCAGTTGGCAATATATTTTTTTTTTATTCTTATGTTAATCCCCATACATTACATCATTAGTTTTAGATGAAGTGTTCCATGATTCATTGTTTGTGCATAACACCCAGTGCTCCATGCAGAATGTGCCCTCCTCAATACCCACCACCAGGTTAACCCATCCTCCCACCCCCCTCCCCTCTAGAACCCTCAGTTTGTTTTTCAGAGTCCATCATCT
>NW_027818195.1:0-276 GCF_054177405.1 Leptonychotes weddellii | reverse complement strand
GATACGTGATGAGTTTCCTCATTTATTTGAAGCCACAGTTTTCCTCTCTGTTGCTGTGACGTAACTTACTAAACTAGAACATGAGAATTCTAAAAAGTGTCTCATTCAGATTTTACTCCAGACGCGGAAATTGAGAGTTGAAGGCCTTTGCGGAAGGACTAGAAGCAGGGTCTGCTGAGTGTTTCTGCCCTAGGAAGGACGTATTCTTGATGGTGAAAGAGGAAGGCGAGTATGGATGGTAACTGAAGAAACCTACAACGACAGGAGGGCGCTGTC
>NW_027818194.1:0-276 GCF_054177405.1 Leptonychotes weddellii | reverse complement strand
TGACCAAGTTAATATTTGTAAGGTACTTAAACAATTCTTGATCTATAGTGTTATGTAAGTGCCTGCTCAGTAAAATGAAATAAAACATTAAAACCACTTCTCAGTTTTGATGACCTTCTTCCCTGCTGTCTACAAATTATTTCCTTTCCTTTCTAAGTCCATTCATCAGATCTTGATCAAGAACATACACTTTTCCTAAGAGGACTGAAGTATTTTATTTATTTATTTATTTATTTATTTATATATTTGAGAGAGAGAGAGCGAGGGAGAGAGAGA
>NW_027818193.1:0-276 GCF_054177405.1 Leptonychotes weddellii | reverse complement strand
CCAGGACCCCGGGGCCATGACCTAAGCCGAAGGTAGACGCTTAATGACTGAGCCACCCAGGCGCCCCATAGCTCACCCCATCTCTTAAAAATCATCCCATCTTTTGTTTCTGTGGACTTGAGTTCAATCTCCATTGTAACAGTCTTGAGTAAAATCTTCCTTGCCTATCTCTATTCAGTGCCGTTTTTCTTTTTTTTTTTATTTTTTATTGTTATGTTAATCCCCATACATTACATCATTAGTTTTAGATGTAGTGTTCCATGATTCATTGTTTGT
>NW_027818192.1:0-276 GCF_054177405.1 Leptonychotes weddellii | reverse complement strand
GGGGCCAGAGAGGTCTCCTGCAGCCGCAGCCGCGGGCCCAAGAGCGCCTGCCGTGGGGAGCAGGGCAGGGGTCACCAGTCCCAGACCTCTACCCCTGGGCCTGCCTTCCCCAGAACCCCCAGGAGGCTCGGGTCCGGGCTGCCCAGACCCTGCGGCCCCAGCTCGGTCAGGGCTGCTTGCCGAGAAGAAGGCTGAGCCTCAGAACCGCCCCCAGAGAGCCCGGCCCGGCAAGGCCTTACCTCGGAGCCCAGGACGGGGTTGGGGCCGTGCTCGCTG
>NW_027818191.1:0-276 GCF_054177405.1 Leptonychotes weddellii | reverse complement strand
GGTGGTGGGTATTGAGGAGGGCACGTTCTGCATGGAGCACCTGGTGTTGTGCACGAACAATGAATCATGGAACACTTTATCTAGAACTAATGATGTAATGTATGGGAATTAACATAAGAATAAAAAAAATACGTAATCAGGTCACATTAGGTATGCCAACTCTTTCAACAACAACAAAAAAGTTGTTTCTAAGTCAAAATGAGTCTTTATTGAAGAAAGAAAGAATGAAATTAAGCATAAACTGCACTGGTAGCCCAGTGTGGTAGAAATGAACTC
>NW_027818190.1:0-276 GCF_054177405.1 Leptonychotes weddellii | reverse complement strand
GGGGGGGGGCACCCGCCCGCCGAGGCGCGCACCGTGGGGGCGCAGGACTGGGCATAGTCTGTGCTGCCGAGGTGCAGCCAGCTTCCCTGTTTGACACATTTGAAATCTGGTGAAAGTGAACATCAGAGCAGAGCGGTCTCTGGAGGGAAAAAGCAGAGGGGGTGGGAGGGGTGGGGAAGGAAGTGGGTCCCAGAAGGGCGTCCTGCAGAGGGATCCCGGGCTGGCCCTAGAGGGGGAGAACCCAGTCTTGGTTAATGACCAGCTGCTAGAGCTGCC
>NW_027818189.1:0-276 GCF_054177405.1 Leptonychotes weddellii | reverse complement strand
GGGGCCAGAGAGGTCTCCTGCAGCCGCAGCCGCGGGCCCAAGAGCGCCTGCCGTGGGGAGCAGGGCAGGGGTCACCGGTCCCAGACCTCTACCCCTGGGCCTGCCTTCCCCAGAACCCCCAGGAGGCTCGGGTCCGGGCTGCCCAGACCCTGCGGCCCCAGCTCGGTCAGGGCTGCTTGCCGAGAAGAAGGCTGAGCCTGAGAACCGCCCCCAGAGAGCCCGGCCCGGCAAGGCCTTACCTCGGAGCCCAGGACGGGGTTGGGGCCGTGCTCGCTG
>NW_027818188.1:0-276 GCF_054177405.1 Leptonychotes weddellii | reverse complement strand
CTTGATCTCAGGGCCCTGAGATCATGACCTGAGCTGAAATCAAGAGTTGGATGCTTAACTGACTAAGCCACCCAGGTGCCCCTAGATTAATGGTTTTTATCTTAAAAATGAAATGTGTTCAAGATGCCTTCCTTTATCAGAGTACATTCCGTGGCCCATCCTGCAACATAGGATCACCAGCAAATTGTCCTTTCCCTGCTGATGGGGAGTAATGCTCTAAGTATTAGTACTTAGTCGTCGGTAACAAAAAAAGGGAGTCATTTTTCCATGAACGGT
>NW_027818187.1:0-276 GCF_054177405.1 Leptonychotes weddellii | reverse complement strand
GCTGGGTCAGAAGGTAATACTGTGCTTAACTTTCTGAGGGATTGCCAAACTGTTTTCCACAAAGGCTGTGCCATTTTACATTCCTGCTGGCAATGTACAAGGGTTACCTTTTCTCCATATCCTCATCAACAAATGTTATTTTCCTTTAAAAAAAAATTGTAGGGCCACCTGGGTGACTCAGTCAGTTGGGTGACTCCGGTTTTGGCTTGGGTCGTGATCTCATGGGTCATGGGATAGAGCCCTGTGTCGGGCTCATCCCTCAGCAGGGAGTCTGCT
>NW_027818186.1:0-276 GCF_054177405.1 Leptonychotes weddellii | reverse complement strand
CCGCCCCCTCATTGGGCCGTTTCCACGCACGCGTCCCGCCCATTGCGCCTCCCGTCACGTTACGTTCTTCCGGCTCTCCCGCGGGGTCGCGCGTCTTCTCGCTCCTTCCCGCCGCCTTCGCCGGGGCGGGTTCCCGCGGCGCCCCCTGCTGGTGCGCAGACGCTGGTCGCCCGGCGTCGCGGAGCTGCGGCTGGCCCTTCGCCGCCAGGCTCTGGGCGGTCGGCGGGGAAGAACGCAGAGCCGAGCGCTGTGCCGCCGGAGCAGCAGGGCGGCGGT
>NW_027818185.1:0-2645 GCF_054177405.1 Leptonychotes weddellii | reverse complement strand
TTTTTTTTTAAAGATTTTATTTATTTATTTGAGACAGAGAGAATGAGAGAGAGAGAGCACATGAGAGAGGGGAGGGTCA
This sequence comes from Leptonychotes weddellii, assembly GCF_054177405.1. NCBI lineage: Eukaryota > Metazoa > Chordata > Mammalia > Carnivora > Phocidae > Leptonychotes > Leptonychotes weddellii. The sequence goes on along the minus strand of NW_027818185.1, from coordinate 2,566 downwards.
GAGGGAGAAGCAGGCTCCCTGCCGAGCAGGGAGCCCGATGCGGGACTCGATCCAGGGACTCCAGGATCATGACCTGAGCCGAAGGCAGTCGCTTAACCAACTGAGCCACCCAGGCGCCCAATCCTCATCTATCTTTAGTGGCTCCATATAATTTTCAGGTTGACATCTGAACTCTCCAGATTGATATTAGGATTCCTGTTCCATTTCTAGAAGGTGGGCTTTGATGCACATACCATGATTTGTTCTGTGCTTCCCTATCACCCTTATTCCTAGTAAAATACTGTCACTATCAGCACTTTGTGTCAGGAATTTCAGTCCAGATTTCCCAAACTGAACTGGGAATAAAATGTCTACACATTGGAATTTGTAAACTTGGCTTTCAGGCTTTGTCAGCATTGCTAGCTGGGAGGGAGAAATAGAACCCCAGCAGGAGTATTGCCCCAATGCCACTTTGGCTCACCTAGCTCTAGCAACTCTCAGAGATCAAGAGGCCCAGGACACTTCCATTTTTTGAGATTGCAAATACAGTAAATGAAGAAATGCTGAGACATAATTATAAAAAGTGTGTATTTAAATGTTTGCCTTAACAAATTAATACATTACACAAAACCAACGTATGTACATTTATTGGGAAATAAGTCAAAGATCTAAAATTCGGGCCTTTTAGGGATGTGGGTCCTGTACAATGATGCCCGTGGTGTGCCTTAACCAATGTTGGGTGCTGGCCAGCCCTGAATTCTGGGGCCAGGACAAGAAAGTTAAATAGAGGGGAGGTTATTACGTCCCTATATTGGGGTAACCTGACTTCTTATTCTACTCACTCAATTCTCAAAGCTGTCACTGATGGGGAGCTAATGGGGCTGTGGCAGGTGGGGATAGGACAAGAAAATGGCCTCAGGTGGAAAGGTCTTTAGAGTGAAGCAATACACTGGTGTTTCTTACAAATCTTAAGAGGTCGTGAAGGGGACATTGTTTGCATATGGTTAGTGATTGGCAGGCACTTTGAAGTCCTATATCAGAGATCTGCTGCCCCCAATATGGTCACTGTTGCTATTATGCCACCCATCTTAGCATAAAGCTCAGAGTGGTGCCTGGCACTGAGCTGGGTGTCAACACATAGCAGACCATTCTCTGCCCTGGAGTGATCCCACTGCTCCTGCCACCTCCAAGGGGTTTGGGTCATGTGGATGTTCTAATTAGAAACACAGAAAGGGGAGGCAGTTGATCATGTGATTATAGGGGAAGCTGGAAAATGACTCTTCACAGGCACCCAAAAGTGTCTCCTTTCATCATCATAGGGTCCAAAATCCCTTTGGAGTCTCCAGAAGGACCAAATATTATGCAGTAGCTTTAAGTAGGGCTCCAGAATAGACTTTATGAGAATCCAGCTTTGGATTGTTGTTTCTCAAAATGTGTTCCATGAATCACTGGTGGTCTCTGGTGGTCTCCTAAGTGGTAAGTTTTAGAGAAAAAAACTGCAAGAAGCAGTTTTTAACCCATACATCTCACACATTCGAAATGGTGACTTTCATTTTTTAAAAATTTTATTTAAATTCAATTAGCTAACATAGGGTACATCATTAGTCTTTGGTGTCATGTTCAATGATTCATTAGTTGTGTGTAATACCCAGTGCTCATCACAAATGGTGACTTTCATAGAAAACTTGCTATATCCTTCGTATTATCTTCCTAAAGGTTGTCCATGGACTCCAAGGACTGGAGTGGGTTCTTGTGTAAAATGAAAGCAACAGGTGTTATTTTCACATGTTTTCCCTTTGCATATTTACAGATTTGCTATTGTGTTGTGTTATTTATTTATTTATTTATTTATTTATTAATTATGTTCAGTTAGCCGCTGTATAGTACATAATTAGTTTTTAAGGTAGTGTTCAATGATTCATTAGTTATGTATAACACCCAGTGCACATTACAACATGTGCTCTTCTTAATACCCATCACACTTGTTACCCCATCCCCCCACCCCCCTCCCTTCTGAGACCCTCAGTTCGTTTCCTGGGGTCTATAGTCTCTCATGGTTCATCCCCCTCTCTGATTTCTACCCCCTCAGATATCCCTCCCTTCCCCTGTAGTCTTCCGTTCTATTCCTTATGTTCCACATGTGAGTGAAACCATATGATAATTGTATTTTTCTGCTTGAGTTACTTCACCTAGCATAATCCCCTCCAGTTCCATCCATGTCCATGCAAATGGTGGGTATTCATCCTTTATGATGGCTGAATAATATTCCATTGTATATGTGAACCACATCTTCTTTATCCATTCATCTGTTGAAGGGCATGTTCGCTCCTTCCACACTTTGGCTATTGTGGACATTTTTGCTATGAACATTGGGGTGCATGTGTCGCTTCTTTTCACTACATCTGTATCTTTGGGGTAAATACCCAGTAGTGTAATTCCTGGGTCATAGGATAGTCTATTTTTTTTTTAAAAGATTTTATTTATTTGCAAGAGAGAGAATGAGAGACAGAGAGCATGAGAGGGAGGAGGGTCAGAGGGAGAAGCAGACTCCCTGCTGAGCAGGGAGCCCAATGTGGGACTCGATCCT
>NW_027818184.1:0-276 GCF_054177405.1 Leptonychotes weddellii | reverse complement strand
GGTGATGGGTATTAAAGAGGGCACGTTCTGCATGGAGCACTGGGTGTTATGCACAAACAATGAATCATGGAACACTTCATCGAAAACTAATGATGTAATATATGGGGATTAACATAACAATAAAAGAATTTTAAAAAAAACATAACAATAAAAAATTTTTAAAAAGTCACAAAACTAAAAGTGCTTGGCTCAGCAGTTAAGCTCAGTTTACAAAGCCAGAATGAGGAAGTGCCTTGCTTTCTATTGTGACTGGTTACCAGGCACTTAACATTCCTT
>NW_027818183.1:0-276 GCF_054177405.1 Leptonychotes weddellii | reverse complement strand
GGGACAGCTGCCTGGTGATTGACCAGGGTGAGATGGGCGGGGACCGCCGCCTGGTGATTGGCCAGGGTGAGAGGGGTGGGGACAGCTGCCTGGTGATTGGCCAGGATGAGAGGGGCGGGACAGCTGCCTGGTGATTGACCAGGGTGAGGGGGGCGGGGACAGCTGCCTGGTGATTGGCCAGGGTGAGAGGGGCGGGGACAGCCACCTGGTGATTGGCCAGGGTGAGAGGGGCAGGGACAGCTGCCTGCTGATTGGCCAGGATGAGAGGGGCATGGT
>NW_027818182.1:0-276 GCF_054177405.1 Leptonychotes weddellii | reverse complement strand
TGGCCTTTGATTCCAGAACATCTCCATCCTGGTGACTACAGCACAGAATGGTTTTGCCTCTGGAACATAAGTCTAATCTTTTTTGTCTCTGCTTCAAACAGGGCCCCATAGTTGTTTTTTTTTCACCTATAGAAAATGCCCAACTATCACTAAAAAATAAGAGCCGAAAGTCAGACCAATGTGTTTTAAAGATGGGGAAACTGAGGCGCAGAGAGAGAAAGTGATCACTGGGGAGTGACAGGGACAGGTCTGGAACATGGGTGTTGGGTCACCTGC
>NW_027818181.1:0-276 GCF_054177405.1 Leptonychotes weddellii | reverse complement strand
GGCTATATAAAGCATAATTGTTTACCTATGACTATTTTTTAATTTTGAGAAATATTCAAACCCCCCCTTTCCTAATCTTACTTGGAATGGCTGTCTCCCCAAAAAAGAAAGGTCAAAAAGGAGGAACAGAAATATATACCCTCCATTGTTTCATTCATACACATAAAATTTAAAAACGGTCAGGATTACACTAATAGCTCTTGTGTTAATTTTACTTATCAGTGACCCCTTTTACCTGTAAAACTGACTTGAAAAAATTATGCATTTACTTAGATC
>NW_027818180.1:0-276 GCF_054177405.1 Leptonychotes weddellii | reverse complement strand
GTGTGTTAGCTTCTCTATTGTGAATGTGGAGTTCCTGTGTATTCACTTCATATCCCATAGTATTTTGTCAGAGGGGATCTCAGGAATGACAGTAGGTTATTCTAATGGGTTGATACTGTATAATCCTCAAATCATACTATTGAAATAAAGTTTTCGTGTTGGCTGTAGGTTTCAGTTCTTTTCTTCCCATTCCAGGTTCCTTAATGGGCCACTGTCACCTGTTCAGGGAGTCTTTGGCCTTAACCCTATATGAGTCTTCCTTTGGATGACGAAGAG
>NW_027818179.1:0-276 GCF_054177405.1 Leptonychotes weddellii | reverse complement strand
TAGCTACTACACTTGTGGTAAGTACAACATAATGTATAAACTTGTCCAATCACTATGATGTACACCTGAAACTAAGGTAACATTGTGTGTCAATAATACTTCAATTTTTGAAAAAATTAAAAATAAATAAGTAAGGGGCGCCTGGGTGGCTCAGTTGGTTAAGCGACTGCCTTCACCTCAGGTCATGATCCTGGAGTCCCGGGATGGAGTCCTGCATCGGGCTCCCTGCTCAGCGGGGAGTGGGCTTCTCTCTCTGACCCTCCCCCTTCTCATGCT
>NW_027818178.1:0-276 GCF_054177405.1 Leptonychotes weddellii | reverse complement strand
CTTTTCTATTCTAGTGACACTGAGCTTTTTACTTTAATTTTAACAGAACTTAGTAGTTCTTTTAGCGATCTGACATCGCTAAAGAATGAATATCTTAGAAAACCAGTTAGGCTGGTATGTCGAATGCCATAAGGAATAAGGTAGTATTAGACATTGGACTGTGCTCAGGAGGCCTGGGTCCAATTCCAGGTTTTGTTTCTTATCAACTCCCTGCTCCCCTCAGTCATGATTTAGGAAAGTCACATGACCTCAAGGAGACTCATTTTACTCTTCTGT
>NW_027818177.1:0-276 GCF_054177405.1 Leptonychotes weddellii | reverse complement strand
TTTCAATGAGTGAAGACAATGGATATTTTCTTTCTCTTGTTCTATACATGTCACTACTAATTTATCTCTATTCTGATACAGTTCCCGAACTGGTAGAGAATAAATTCATTTCCCTGACCGGAGGGTTAAGGTGTTTATTCTGTAAGTTTATATCAGTACTTTATTCTAGAAAGATCTGAGGGTATTTTTAAAAACTGTTATTCTTAAGTTTTATTACAATGTTAGAAAAAATTAGTTAAAATTACACCAAAATCAGTTTTTAAATTCTTTTTTTTT
>NW_027818176.1:0-276 GCF_054177405.1 Leptonychotes weddellii | reverse complement strand
TTTTAACTTTAGCTGTTCAAATAGATATGCCTCTCATTGAAGTTTTTTTTTTTTAAGATTTTATTTATTTATTTGATCGACAGAGACATAGCGAGAGAGGGAATACAAGCAGGGGGAATGGGAGAGGGAGAAGCAGGCTTCCCGCTGAGCAGGGAGCCCTACGCGGGGCTCAATCCCAGGACCCCGGGATCATGACCTGGGCCGAAGGCAGACGCTTAACGACTGAACCACCCAGGCTCCCCTTTCATTGAAGTTTTAATTGGCACTTCCCTAATG
>NW_027818175.1:0-276 GCF_054177405.1 Leptonychotes weddellii | reverse complement strand
CTTGATCTCAGGGCCCTGAGATCATGACCTGAGCTGAAATCAAGAGTTGGATGCTTAACTGACTAAGCCACCCAGGTGCCCCTAGATTAATGGTTTTTATCTTAAAAATGAAATGTGTTCAAGATGCCTTCCTTTATCAGAGTACATTCCGTGGCCCATCCTGCAACATAGGATCACCAGCAAATTGTCCTTTCCCTGCCGATGGGGAGTAATGCTCTAAGTATTAGTAGTTAGTCGTCGGTAACAAAAAAAGGGAGTCATTTTTCCATGAACGGT
>NW_027818174.1:0-2645 GCF_054177405.1 Leptonychotes weddellii | reverse complement strand
GGGGGGGGGGAGTGGAGGAGAAGGCGACACAGGACCCGGCGAAGAAGGGAGGGGGGGACAGGAGGAGGAACCGGAAGGAGACGGGAGAAAGCCTCGCGGGGCCAGGTCTCCGCACCGAGGACCTTCACCGGCGCAGGGGCTTCGGACGGCGGGGGAGGCAATTCGTGCGGGCGCTGCCTCTGCGTCTGGTTCCACCAGGGAGGTGGGAAACCAGAAGGTTCTCTTCCTCCTACGGAGAGTGGGCTTCCAACCGTTCGTCCCACGGGAAGGCGTAGCCCCCCTTTGCGCTACTGTCGCGGCTTGGAGGGCAGCTCGCTGCTCTTTCCGCCTCTGGAAATCCCTGTTTCGACAATGGAGTTTGGAAGCCTCCGAGTTTCACCAGAAGCACTTTTCCCTCGGACAGTATACTAAGCACTTTTTCACAAGAAAAAACTGGGGTCACAGCGCTCCAGGACTGGTGATTGGGCCGAACTTTTGCTGTGTAATCAAGATTGGGGGGGGTGCAGGGGCGAGTGCGCACAGGACAAGGGGAAGGAGCCAGCAGTCGGGCCATTGACAACCATTGACATAGGCGCAGATGAGGGAAAGGGGCGGGGGGATCTAAAGGAGTTTTTCCAAGGGCCTCCTTCCCCCACTTTGTTTTTTCTTTCCCACTCCTTAATAATAATGAGAATTCGCAGCCAAGGGAGCCGGCCGTCTCCGGGGGAGCACGCTCTTTCTGGCGCTGCTGTGCGCAGCAGTCCGCTTGGGAGGCCGAGGAGCGTCACAGCCACTGCGGACACGGTGACGTGCCGAGCCGCCCGCCAGGGAAGGAAAAGCGCGGGGCTGGACCACCGTCTCCAGCCGAGGCCCAGCGGCCGCTGGAGGTGCCGGGGATTGAACCCGGGGCCTCGTGCACGCTAAGCACGCGCTCTCCCGCTGAGCTACACCCCCTCGGCCGGCGGGGTCGGCAGGTGCCCCACGCTGTTCGTCTACAGCGGCGTCCGGAGACGCGGCCGCTCTTCCGTCTGCGAAGTCTCTGCCTCGCAGCTGTGCCAGGAGAAGCAGAGACGCACTCGGAACCGATAACCGCCCCGCTCTTCCCAGCAAGGGCGGCCTCCAGCCCCTGCCTGTTCCGTCAGCTCCCGGCCTCCACGAGCCTTGAACCTGCGGGAAGTCTCCAGATCCTCGCTCCTTAAAAGCCTCCTGCTCTGCGCGCCGAGCTGCCCCAAACACGAAAGGTAGCGCGGGGCCGGGGGCTGCGAAGACGCGCCCGTGAGCGCCGCGGAGCGAGTGCGACAGGAGGAAACGAACTCGCAGCCCTTGGCCGAAAACGGGCGACAAGCGTGCGTCCCGGGCAGCCTCGCGCGCTCCCGCGAAGGGCGGCGGTCGGCGCCCGGCTCCGGAGACGCGACGGCGGCTGGTTTCGGCGGTAGCTCGGGCTTTGAAGACACGACACGCGAGGCGCACGACAGAGGACGAACGCGGACACCTCCGTCGTTACAGCGTCTCCTTCAGACCAAGCTGTTCGCGCGCGGAGCGGAGCGCAGGGCAGCCGGGAGCGGACCGCGACACTCTGTAAGCCGCCCCGGCACCCGCCGCCGATTTCCCCAGGCCCCGAGGCGCGAGGTCGCCACTTCCCACCTCCAGGCAGAATTGGGTGCAACTGTGAACCGACATGCGAATTCTGGAGAAAATCCTAAACCTTCTGGCAGGAGAGGGGGCGGGGAGGAGAGGACAGGGGCCTGCATAGGTTCTTCTATTACCAAACGCGAAAGGCAAGTGCCGGGAGCTGGAAGGAGCGGAGAAGGGGCCACCGGGGAGGGCTGGAGAAGGGACAGTGGCCTGAAGACGTTGTCCAGGCTTCCATCCCTGGCAGGACACAGATGCAGCTGGTGGAGGAGAGAAGAAACAGCGAGGAGGACAAGGACAGGAGAGGAGCAGTTTGGGGACGGGTCCCAACGGACAGGTGGGATATGGACAGGACTGAAGGTAGAAAGTGACCAAGCCCCGAGTTCCTGCCACACGGTCTCCAGGCCCTGAGAAGAGAAGGTAAGAGGTTTGAAAGGGTGCTTCCCACAGATGTGTCTTGTTTTGCAGAAGATGGTGTGACTCTTGAGTGTCTCCTGTCGCAGCAAACGGAGGCTGAGCATTTTCGGGGCAACTGTGGTCCAGCATCTGGAGTGGAAGCCCCTGTGTTGGAAGTTTTGGAAGGGCGAGGTTGTATGTGCCCCATGTGGGAGCAGCGCTGAGTTCAGAAACACTCTACCCCTGGTTTTCTGCTTGGGCATTTCACTGGCAGCAACGGATTGTTATCCTGTTTGGGTTTAAAATACGAGGGAGAGAATGAGGGGGAAAGGTGAAGCAGTGGCCAAACGCCTTGGGTTTGAATTCCCACTGAAACCATCCTACTCCTGGTTGGCTCAGCTGGATGCACTTCACGCCTGGTGGGAGGATTCACCACCCAGTTCTGGTGGGGATTCTTTCATCTTCCCGTGACCCCTTTTAAACTCACATACACAAAGGGCTGAATCCAGCTCCCTTTTGGAGTGGCTCTGGGAATATTTGTCGTGTACTTTACCGTTCACATAATTAGGATTTTGTTTTACCCCGTGTTGAATGTGACAAGGAATTCTCCATAGAAATCAGCAGCAGAGGCCCGGTAA
>NW_027818172.1:0-276 GCF_054177405.1 Leptonychotes weddellii | reverse complement strand
ACACTAAGATAATATAAAACTGTCCAATTTCATTAAATGAAAGTAATTATTACTAAGATAATGGCTGTCTCTACCAGGATGGAATGGAGGATGTTATCAAGTTGTGGTTCAGAGCTTAGGACTGGTATAGGTTGAGGACATTAGTATGCTGGAACAAGCTGGTGCATAGCCAATTATTAACTATTTAGGGATTTTACAACCTGTTCTTTTTTTATTATTATGTTAATCACCATATATTACATCATTAGTTTTTGATGTAGTGATCCATGATTCATT
>NW_027818171.1:0-276 GCF_054177405.1 Leptonychotes weddellii | reverse complement strand
TAAGCAATGTGTCTTTGTTCTCTGTCTTCTTGTGAGATTTTTGTCTTTATGATTTGTTTTTCAACACTTTGATTATGATGTGCCTTAATGTGTGTTTTGTTTGTTTTTTGTTTGTTTGTTTTTTGTTTTTTTTTGTGTGTGTGTTTGTTTTGCTTTATTCTGTTTGGACTTAACTGGATTTTTAGTCTGATATTAATATAACCATTCCAGCTTTTTTTTTTAAAACTGGTATGCTATATCTTTTTCTATACTTCAAGTTTTAGTCTATTTTTTTTT
>NW_027818170.1:0-276 GCF_054177405.1 Leptonychotes weddellii | reverse complement strand
TGTTATGCACAAACAATGAATCATGGAACACTTCATCTAAAACTAATGATGTAATGTATGGGGATTAACATAAGAATAAAAAAAAAAGTGAATAAGGCAGGTAGTTTCCACCACCTCCTACGATCTAATCCTGATAAAAGAACGTATTACTCTCATCTCGAAGAACTTAGTTTCTGGTATATCCTAGAGTAGATAGCATAATGTCCTTCATTTGCAATTGTACATTTTATGCAATAAGAAAAACTACACCCTCAGCACCATAAACCCCTTCAATAT
>NW_027818169.1:0-276 GCF_054177405.1 Leptonychotes weddellii | reverse complement strand
CTAATTTGATAGGAAACAAGGGTGGGGAAAATGGTATAAAATTTTTCATACCAGTATTTTTGTCTCCTCAATGTCATAATTATTAAATGATAGTGCCAGTATATAGAAATAAATATATCTTTTCCTTGAAAGGAGTATTCCCAACTCAAAGAAAATTTGTTAGTAAAATTATGCATTTAAAAATTTCCCCTGATTCCACATCGTTGCAAATGGCAAGATCTCATTCCTTTTGATGGCTGCATAATATTCCATTGTATATATATATATACCACATCT
>NW_027818168.1:0-276 GCF_054177405.1 Leptonychotes weddellii | reverse complement strand
TTCTGCATGGAGCACTGGGTGTTGTGCACGAACAATGAATCATGGAACACTTCATCTAGAACTAATGATGTAATGTCTGGGGATTAACATAAGATTAAAAAAATAAATAAATAAATAAATAAAGTTATACTTAAATGTGTATGTACACATTGAGAAAAATCTAAAAAGATAGTCAACAAAATAGTAACAGTGCTTAGTCCTGGATGATGAGATTAAACAGAGCTTGTATTTTCTTTCTTTTTAAAATATGTTTTCCTAATTTTCTACATAAACATG
>NW_027818167.1:0-276 GCF_054177405.1 Leptonychotes weddellii | reverse complement strand
TTTTCTCTTTCTCTTTTTATCAATTTTATTCAGTATTTATCAATTTTATTGATCTTTTCAAGAACTGCTTTTATCTTCTCTGTTTTTTCCCTATTTTCAATTTCATTGATTTCTGCTCTTATTTTTGTTATTTCCTTCCTTCTTGCTTTGGGTTTATTTGCTCTTCTTTTCCTAGTTTCTTTTCTTTTTTTTTTTTTTTTAATTTTTTTATTCTTATATTATCCCCATACATTGCATCATTAGTTTTAGATGTAGTGTTCCATGATTCATTGTTTG
>NW_027818166.1:0-276 GCF_054177405.1 Leptonychotes weddellii | reverse complement strand
TTTTTTTTTTTAAAGATTTTATTTATTTGAGAGAGAGAGAATGAGAGAGAGCACATGAGAGGGGGGAGGGTCAGAGGGAGAAGCAGACTCCCTGCCGAGCAGGGAGCCCGATGCGGGACTCGATCCCGGGACTCCAGGATCATGATCTGAGCCGAAGGCAGTCGCTTAACCAACTGAGCCACCCAGGCACCCCTATCAAGGGCATTCTTAAGTGCAACTGGCCTTTGTCTTGTCTTAATGTCAGAATTTCCTCGTTTTCTGTCTTGTTTCAACTGT
>NW_027818165.1:0-276 GCF_054177405.1 Leptonychotes weddellii | reverse complement strand
TTGTAAGTGCAAATCTTTGAGTTTAGGGGTCAGTGCTAAATTTACATGGTTACATTCAAATTTATATACTAACCCCGTTTACTACCACCTTCACACCAAAAACACAATTCCTTCTAGGATTGCATTGTCTGATAAAAGTGATCTGGACCCACTTTTGAGCATTGGGAATATAGTTGATGCTGTGAGGGACTGAATTTTTGTTTTTATTTAATAAAAATATTTAAATTTAAAAGCTAGTACTCTGTTCAGTTATAGCAAAGTTTGGGGTATGTTTGA
>NW_027818164.1:0-2645 GCF_054177405.1 Leptonychotes weddellii | reverse complement strand
CTGCCATCCACAGATGAAATGTGGAAGGATCAAAATTGGAAACAAACATTCTAACTTTATTAGGGAATTAGATAAAATAAGTAACAATACTAATTTGCTAAAAACATTATTTGTTCATTCATTCACCAGTCTTCTTAAATTTTTATTTCAAAGGTAGATAAACAAGGATGGGCTAGAGTTAATAAAGGTTGGGTGGACCCTGGTTTTCCTCAGGCATAGTCCATGCCAGTCAGCACTCACCAACCCCTGGTCAAAATGGCAGGCTCCAAGGCGAGCACTGTCGACTAAGCATGTCCATCAGATCAATTATTAATGCTTTACTTGGAACTGTAGGATAAAGGTATTTCCTCTCCCTCTGAAAAGTGTGAAATAAAGTCATTTTTTGTTACCATGAGGAGAGCCAGAAGGAAACAGAACTTTGAAATTAAAAAAAAAAAACCATAGCTAGTGTCCTGACGATTTTGTGATGATGATGATACCTTTGGTCAACCTCACACAAAGCCTCGTTTACCTATAAACAACTCAGTGACAAGAACCAATAACATTTATTATTTAGGAGAATATGAGGGAGTTTCTATGGCTTAAAATCAAGAACTTATGTGGAAGATTTCATGAGGGTTATAGTGTTTGATTGGGCCTGAAAGAACTGGGTAGTATGGTATATGGTGAGAACGCTCCAGAAAAGAAGAGTGTTCTGAGCAAAGGCAGGAATGCCTTTGTGGTATTTTACCCCTGTTTTGTAGAATTGGCCTTTAAGGTGTGACAGTTTTCAGAGAGCCTTTGTGCTCCACTCCCGGGGACTGAGCTGACACTTAGTCATCTTGTTTTTACATTATCTTAACTGACTAGAACCACCTACCATTTTTCTTTCTCTCCTCTATTGCTATGGATTTTCATCACTGGTATTCTTTCTCCAGCAAATGATGGACTACTGCATGTCCCTAGAGCATCAAGACTCTCGACTTTAAAAGATGTCCATCACTTAACATAAAGTAGACTCTCAAAAAAGAGGCAAGTGCAGGGCACCTGGGTGGCGCAGTTGGTTGAGCGTCTGACTCTTGGTTTTGGCTCAAGTTGTGATCTCAGGGTCATGATCTCAGAGTCACACATCAGGCTCCATGCTCAGCGTGGAGCCTGATTGAGATTCTCCCTCTCCCTCTGCCCCTCCTGCTTGTGCTCTCTCTCTCTCTCTCCCCACCCCCAAAATAAATAAATAAAGGGAGAGAGAGATTCCAGTAAGATGGGAGCTATAATCCTATGTAACAGGATCCCGTAATCATGTACACATAATCTCATACATCCTGTTACTTTTGCCATATTCTGTTGGTCAGAAGCAAGTCACAGCTCCTTCCCTCGCTCAAGGGAAGAGAGTCGTAAGAGTGCGAACACCAGGAGATGGGAATGGGTGGGGGGGGGGACCACCTTAAGAGCCTGTCTTCCACAAGGTGAGAGAAGACTTCATCTAAAATTAAAACAAAAAAAGTCTCCTTGTAAATATTCTCATTTACTTGGTCTTGTGGGTTGAGACCTGCACTCTCTCACCAAGCTCCGAGCTGAAATCAAAGAAAACCAATGTTAGTTCAATAATGACTCACCCTCACTAGATGCATCAATGTCTGCCTCACCACAAGCACAGCATGCTCTTCCGCTTTGCCTGCCCTTTCCACATCTTAGCGTTCACCCTGGGGCAGTGGGAGAAAAGGGGGGTTTGTTCGTGGGCGCCAGGGAGATAATGGGGTTTTTCCTGAGCACCGTCACGGGGTATACATTTGTGTGTGTGTGTGTGGTACTAAGCTCCAGGGCCTTGTAGCAGAGATGATGGATCTCCACTGAAGAAAAATGACAGAATAAGAAGACGAAGCCAATTTGTCACTTAATGCAGAGCCTGATGGGGTTGTAACAGCACCCTGGCGCTGGGATTGATTACAAACAAGATGACACTTCCCCATGGACTGCCTCGCGCGGTATTATAAATAAATACCATTCGCTTTAGCATCGGCACTACCGTAGAGGACAGATCATAGGCCAGCGCCTTAGGTATACAGTAAATATCCCAGGGAGTACAGTGGCCCTCCTCAACCTACAAGAGGAGTCTTGCCTCATGGAACACTGCTTCATAAACGAAATAGGGCTGTAGCACAGCGCCATGAGCACAGAGAATGAACACAGAGTTTCACTGATATTAGGGATTCATTTCCATGCAGGGCATACTTTTAAAGTGTGTGGTAGGGTTTTGTTCCAAATGGCCCAGGGCCCCTCAGCAGCTGTGCAACATTTTTGACTGTTCACGGGCAGTGAAGCCCATGAGAACCACTTGATTCCTGAGACTATTTCCCGAAAATCAGAGTTCGGCTTTCAAGATGGAAATAAATCTGTTGGATTTATCAAATATCCTCTTGCCCTTGCCCTGACTGTTCCAAATCTGTCATTCTATAGTTTTCAAATAAATAATTTTAACCATGGAATAAAGAACAACTCTTTTCTGGTTATTTTCTTATGCCTTGCTCCAGTACAGGGTTGGATTTGATCTACCTGTGAAAAATAGGTTTTTTCATTTCCATGCCTATCCACTCGTTTTCTATCTTCCTCTGTACCTCTTCCCGACATTTCCCTATCTCTTCCTTTCTCTTCTTCCCGAGTGCAGG
>NW_027818163.1:0-276 GCF_054177405.1 Leptonychotes weddellii | reverse complement strand
TATAATTTAAGAGACTGGTGAATTTAAAAGAATCACTAGTTTATGTTTTGGGTCATGTGGTGTGTAAAGATATAATTTTGTGGCATCAACAACTGAAGAGGGTGAGCATGGACTATTAAAGGAGCAATTTTTGTATGATATTGAAGGTAAGCTGGTATAAACTCCAATTAGAGTGTTATAATTTTAGGGTGTCAAATGTGTACTCCGCGGCAATTACAACAAAGTAAATAGCTAAAGAATAGACACAAAAGGAAAGGAGAGAGGAACTTAAATGTT
>NW_027818162.1:0-276 GCF_054177405.1 Leptonychotes weddellii | reverse complement strand
CTTTTCGAGATAGTGATTTCATTTCCTTCGGAAGTACACCCAGAAGTAGGATTGCTGAATCATATGATAGTTCTAATTTTTTTTTTTATCTAATTTTTTGAAGAATGTCCATATGCTTTCTGTAGTGGCTGAAGCAGTTTACATTCCTACCAGCAGTGCACAGTGGTTCTCTTTTCTCTGCATCCTTCCTAATGCTTGTTATTTCTTACCTTTTTGGTAATAGCTATTCTACCATGTGTGAGGTGGTATCTCATTGTGGTTTTGGTACATGCTTTG
>NW_027818161.1:0-276 GCF_054177405.1 Leptonychotes weddellii | reverse complement strand
GTGCAGCCATGCTCGGGGCTGCAAGGGCACAGCCCAACAGCGGGGGCCTCACTCCAGATAAAAGTCTCCATGAGACAACCCAGTTCTCCAGTAGCTGGTGAAGCACGTCCCCCACAGATGGAACCCTTGGAGCATGAGGTCTGTGTGCTGAGTGTGAGGAAATCAAGGGCAAGCATTTCTCCTCCAGCAAAGGTGGTTGCTCCGGTCCTGCCCAGCAGCCACGGGTGGATGCCTCGCCAATCTCAGATGTTGCCTGGAGGGGGGACCCTAGAAGGG
>NW_027818160.1:0-276 GCF_054177405.1 Leptonychotes weddellii | reverse complement strand
CGGGGTCTGGAGGAGTGTGATCATTTCAGAGCTAGAGACGTAGCCTTCGAAGCGTTCCTGAGGACCCTACAGGAACCTCTTTAATGATTTTTACTCCTTGTTACCAACTGAACAGCTTCAGGGTGATATCTTTTAAAGCTTTAGATAGAAACTCCTTTGACGCCCTGTGTCTGTCCTTAACAGCATGGCAGTGGTAAGAGGGACTAGGGCGCTCATTGTTTCTCACAAAGAACTAAAAGATTGTGGTTTAGGGATCACCAAGGGTGGACCAAAGCT
>NW_027818159.1:0-276 GCF_054177405.1 Leptonychotes weddellii | reverse complement strand
TTGAAGACATTATACTGAATGAAATAAGCCAGTCACAGAAGGGCAAATATTGTGATTCCATTTATGTAAGTTACCTAGAGTAGTTAAATTCACAGAGACAGAAAGTAGATTGGCGCTTACCAGGGGCTGGGGGATGGAGGGAATGGGGAGTTAGTATTTAATGGGTACAGAGTTTCACTTTTACAAGATGAAAAGAGGGCGCCTGGGTGGCTCAGTTGGTTAAGCGACTGCCTTCGGCTCAGGTCATGATCCTGGAGTCCCAGGATCGAGTCCCGC
>NW_027818158.1:0-276 GCF_054177405.1 Leptonychotes weddellii | reverse complement strand
TAATTGTATTATTTATCACTTTAGTTATATTACTTATAATTTATTATATATTTCTACTAAAATTGCAGGTATATATCTACTATATATGTATATATAATATAAGGTGTATAATATATTACACACACATACAGAGAATAAACAGTAAACAACGAAAGTGGTTAATTTTAAGGTGAGTATGAAGAAGAGGGAAAGGATGAAGGGATGGAGATAAGTTCTTCTTCAAAGATGAATGACAACTAATAAATGGAGGGAATAATAAAATTAAAAAAAAAACAT
>NW_027818157.1:0-276 GCF_054177405.1 Leptonychotes weddellii | reverse complement strand
TTAGTGGCTTAAATAAATAACATTTATTTTGTTCACAAATCTGTTAGGAAAAGTGTGGCCAGGACAGCTTGTTTCTATTCCCCTAGCTTCAGGTGGGGCAGCTGAAAGGTTTGGGGATGGAAGTGTTTGAAGATTTGTTCCATCACTTCTGGTGTTGTTGATGCTGGCTGTTGACTAGGACTATAGCTAAGGCAGGCAGTTGAAACACCTAGACTCTCTTTGTGGCCTGAGCTTCCTCACAAGTTGGAGGGTGAAATTCCAAGTAAGCAGCCTTAA
>NW_027818156.1:0-276 GCF_054177405.1 Leptonychotes weddellii | reverse complement strand
GCATGGGGTGGACAAAAGCCCTCAGCTTTCTTTTGTTTCCTCAGTTGTAGAATTGAGGGGAGCAGGCTAGATGAAAAGCCATCTTTCAGCTAAGAGATCTTTCAACTAAACGGTCTGGGTCATCTTGAAATCCCCACCTTTGAGCAGACATTTAGGGTGGCAAAAGAAAATGGATTAAAAATGGTGGGTGAAGTGGGGCACCTGGGTGGCTCAGTCTGATTGCAGCTCAGGTCATGATCTCAGGGTTGTGAGATCGAGCCCTGTGTCAGTCTCTGT
>NW_027818155.1:0-276 GCF_054177405.1 Leptonychotes weddellii | reverse complement strand
CTTCATACCAGGAAAGGGCTTAAAAGGGAACCCAGGCATTAGTAACAGCAGGAAGCTCCTATCATCCTAAGAGCTAGAGGAATAGCAGGAGGTACTAGAATACAAAATCAGGGCCATCTGATGAGAACCCGGACATGGCCTACCATGTGCTACAGAGAGTAAAGACAGGTAACAGAGGACTTTGTTGTTTGTTTTTTTTCCTCCCCTTCCTGTCTTACCCTCCACAAATGCCTTCTATTGGCCAGACCTATCCAGGAAATAGGTGCACTACATATG
>NW_027818154.1:0-276 GCF_054177405.1 Leptonychotes weddellii | reverse complement strand
TCTGTCTCTGTCAAATAAATAAATAAAATCTTTAAAAAAAAAAAAAAAAGACCTTTCTCTAAAAAAAAAAAAAAAAAAAAAAGTGCTGGACCATGGGTGTGAGGCTAGAGCACAGTTAAATAGGGTGGAATATTCCCGCACTCTTCTGCCTCCCTAGAGACATTCGTTCTGATAAGGCCCTGGATAATCCACACGTCTGCATTTCTGCACCCCAGCCAGGGATTTGCAGGAAGAGAACTCTTTCTTCCTCTCTGTTTGAGTTCCTATTGATTCTGT
>NW_027818153.1:0-2645 GCF_054177405.1 Leptonychotes weddellii | reverse complement strand
GCCCACGGGAGCACTCGGCCCCGGGGAACACTCGACCCAGGGGAACACTCGGCCCACGGGAGCACTCGGCCCCGGGGAACACTCGACCCAGGGGAACACTCGGCCCACGGGAGCACTTGGCCTCAGGGAGCACTCGGCCCCGGGGAACACTCGACCCAGGGGAACACTCGGCCCAGGGGAGCACTCAGGCCCAGGGCAGCATTCTCTAGGTGTTAGTTTCTAGCTGGCAGGAGAGGGGCCGTGTTTGCCCCATCTACAGAGACCCACAAGCCCACAGCCCACCACCTGCAGCCAGGAAGGGGGTCTTGCCGGCCCCAGCCCTTGTCCCCCATCCACCCTCTCCATCCTGCATGGGGCTGCTCCTTCCACCTGGGAGGGTGGGTAGACGGGAGAGCTCTTGTGGCTGTCCCCGGCTGGCCGTGAACACAGTCCTTGGGGTCCCTGGAAGTGGTCGGTCACCACTCCTGCTTCAGGACCCTCAGCCCGCTTGGGAACAAATCCTCTCTGCTCAGTGGCACTCACAGGGCAGTGGGGGATGGTGCTTGGCCGAGAGCCTGGGGTCTGGGGGAAGGCCCTCCGTGGCCCCTCGCTTGTGGCAGCGGTGTTGGGAACAGCCACTCAGGTGGCAATATTTGGAGGGGACCAGTCCCCCAGCTCACTTCCACGCATGCAGCCCCAGCCCCCGCACCCAGCACGGGACCTGGTACCTGGCCTAGCCCCTCCAGGTGTGCTGTTAGCCCAGACCCCCAGGGCCCGCTGCAGGGGCCGTGCCTCCTGAACCAGGAACCCCGGGGGATGGGTGTGCCGGGCATCAGGGCAGCAGGTGACTTTCCCCACTTGTGAGCTGACACCCAGCGAGCCAGGCGGCCCCCCCTCCTGAGCAAGGCAGGGGGTCGGCAGCCGCCAAAGGTCCCACCAACGCCTCACCAAGGGCGATGAAAATCCTATAATTGCCCCCATTAGGCCCCTCCCCCAGCATGAGCACCGGCCAGAGGTCAGTACAAGTCATTTGCTAAATGATCAGAAAGTGGACAGGTCAGGTCACCCCAGGCTCGTTTCAGGAGACGTGGATGAAGTAAGAACCCGCTGGCGGGAAGGGCCACGGATGGGTGAGCAGTGACTGTGTCCCTACTATACGCCGACACCGTGCTGTCCTGCAGGCCCGCGGCCACATGCCCTCCAGGGTGGGCCGTGAACACAGGGCCAGGAAGTCTCAGGTTGTACAGACAACTGAGGGGGCAGGTGGAGGCTCAGCACCTAAAGGAGACACAGAGAGTGCCAAGGCTCCGAGGCAGAACAGAGACGTCCGGACACTGGTACCCCTACTGCGCCCTGACCTCCCTACAATCTCTCCACTCTTCTCCCACATACAGACTCGCTCATCCCAATGGTCCTTTGGCCAAACCCGAGGCAAGGGGAGGCGAGGCAGCGGGGAGGGAGGGCCTTGGTATCAGCCGCCCCACCGCCCTGTCCTGAGTCTGCTGGGCCCGGGGGGGCCAGAGGGGGCTGCCAGCATCGCCATCCACACTCGCCGAGGGCCCTGCTCACCGCTTACAACCTTCGTGTTGGCATGTGACATGCCTGGTGGGGGCAGGATTGAGGACCAGGCGGAGGTCCCGTGAGCCCGGGGCACCTGCTGGCTGCATCCGACCCTCCCTGCCTCTGTCCACTGCGGGCAGCTTGGCCCGCTGCTCTGTCGCTGGGCTCCAGCAGACGCCCCCCAACCCCGTCTCCTGAATTGCCCCCTTTCTGCCTGGCTCTCTGCCCCGCCCTGCAAGCGCCCCCCGATCCTGCCCCACCTCCAGCTCCCCGAGGACCTGCCTGTAGTAACCGCCCCACATGGGCGTCTCAGCCCTCTGCCCCTCCCCTCTCTCTCTCCCCGGGACCCACCCCTGCGGGCTTCACCCCTCACCGCGGCTCCGCCAGGTCCAGGTCCCCCCGTCAGTGCATATTCTTAGTCTCACCAGACCCGGCATTGACACCTCAGGCCAAGTTTACCCACCCATCCATGGACCCATGGGGGTCTAGCAGGCTTCGCCCACTTAACATGTCCAACACGAAACACCTGATCTCCATCAAACCTGCCCTCCCTCCACTTACTTATCTAGGAAATGGCGGGTCTGATTCTAGAAAGCACTGCCTTTTGGTGCTAAAGTGTGAGTCCCTGGAATCAAGGCTCTACTGTCAGCATCATAGTGGCTGCCAGTCACTGGTCACTACCCAGCGCCAGCTCTGCAGCGCTTCCCATGTGGTCTGTGAAGCACCAGCGGCTGCTGCCAACTGGTCCCCATATAGATGCGATTGACCAGAGAGGTCGAAGGGGAGTGGCCAAGAGGGATGGAGGAAGAGAGGTCAGGAGGGCAGTGCGGGGGCCTGATGGCTGGGTGACGTGCCAGTGGGAACTCAGTCATTCACTGCTACATTCATTCCTGCCCTAAGCATTCACCCAGCCCCTCCTGAGTGCTGAACATGCACCTGGCACCTCCTGAGTACTGAACATTCACCTAGCACCTCCTGAGTGCTGAACATTCACCTAGCACCTCCTGAGTGCTGAACATGCACCTGGCACCTCCTGAGTACTGAACATTCACCTAGCACCTCCTGAGTGCTGAACATTCACCTAGCACCTCCTGAGTGCTGAACAT
>NW_027818152.1:0-276 GCF_054177405.1 Leptonychotes weddellii | reverse complement strand
GAGAAGCAGACGCCCTGCCGAGCAGGGAGCCCGATGCGGGACTCGATCCTGGGACTCCAGGATCACGACCTGAGCCAAAGGCAGTCGCTTAACCGACTGAGCCACCCAGGCACCCGGTAATTTGCATTTCTAACAAGGGATGCTGGTGCTGCCAGTGCAGAGGCCAGAGGCCGGCCTTGGGGAACCACAGCTAGATTTCAAGGTCACGTGAAGGGCTGGCGGAGAAAGCCTGAGCCATCACACACAGCTCTCGCTACTACTTTGGTGTTTGCTTTT
>NW_027818151.1:0-276 GCF_054177405.1 Leptonychotes weddellii | reverse complement strand
CAGGTCATGATCTCAGGGTCCCGGGATCGAGTCCCACATCGGGCTCCCTGCTCAGCGGAGAGTCTGCTTCTCCCTCTGCCTCTGCCCCTCCTCTCCTTGTACTATCTCTTTCTCAAATAAATAAATAAAATCTTAAAAAAAAAAAAAAGAAACCACACATCTTGAAGAAGTAATTAGGTAATTACATATCATTACCCCTTTTTTAAAAATTATAAAAGTGGGGGCACCTGGGTGGCACAGTTAGTTAAGCGGCCAACTCTTGGTTTTAGCTCGGGT
>NW_027818150.1:0-276 GCF_054177405.1 Leptonychotes weddellii | reverse complement strand
TGGCTAGGGTTTGGTCAGTGATAGAATCTTGCTGGGTGGGGGGGGGGGTTGGTTGGCGGGGAGAGTTATAAGAATTGAAACCAGCAAGTAAGGGGTGATGATTGTGGGGGTGTCCTCCATGTCTTTGTAGATGGAAAACCACTGGAGTTTTGAGCAGGAGTGATATGTTCTAGTACTTTAATGGAATGTGGTGATTGCTTTCAGAATTGTCTGAAAGGGACAAGGGAAAATGCAGGAGACCAGGTAGGAGGTTGTTGCAATGATCCAGGCAAAGGG
>NW_027818149.1:0-276 GCF_054177405.1 Leptonychotes weddellii | reverse complement strand
TATATATATATATATTCCACATATATGTGGAATGATATGGTATTTCTTTCTCAGTCTGATTTATTTTACCTAGCATAATGGGTCCATTCATTTTGTCCATCCATGTTGTCCTAATGGCAAAAATCTCATCCTTTTTTATGGCTGCATAATACTTGTGTGCGTTGGGGTGCCTGGGTGGCTCAGTCGTTAAGCATCTGCCTTCCGCTCAGGTCATGGTCCCAGGGTCCTGGGATCGAGCCCCACATCGGGCTCCCTGCTCCGCGGGAGGCCTGCTTC
>NW_027818148.1:0-276 GCF_054177405.1 Leptonychotes weddellii | reverse complement strand
TGGGTGGCTCAGTTGGTTAAGCGACTGCCTTCGGCTCAGGTCATGATCCTGGAGTCCCTGGATCGAGTCCCGCATCAGGCTCCCTGCTCGGCGGGGAGTCTGCTTCTCCCTCTCCCACTCCCCCTGCTTGTGTTCCCTCTCTCGCTGTGTCTTTCTCTGTCAAATAAATAAATAAAATCTTTAAAAAAAAAAAAAAAAAGAAAGGTCATTTCAATGATTTCTTAGTAGAACTAGAATAATGACCCAAATCCTGACTCCTAGTCAAGCATTTTCCCC
>NW_027818147.1:0-276 GCF_054177405.1 Leptonychotes weddellii | reverse complement strand
GGGGAGGGGCAGAGGCAGAGGGAGAAGCAGGCTCCCCGCGAGCAGGGAGCCCGACGCGGGGCTCCACCCGGGGTCCTGGGATCGTGACCTGAGCCGAAGGCAGACGCCTAACGACTGAGCCCCCCCAGGCGCCCCTCGTGAAAAGATCTTAAAATCTCTGTGGTGGTGGGTGTACAATTTGTGCAGCAAACCCCCTGGAATTACACACTGTAAGTGGTGGGCTGTGGGCCGCTGTGAATCACATTTCGGAAAGCTGTTGCAGAACGCGCCGAGGCG
>NW_027818146.1:0-276 GCF_054177405.1 Leptonychotes weddellii | reverse complement strand
CCAACAGTGGTCTTGGCCTGGTCTTGCAGACAGGTTTCCTCCATGACTGCAAAAATGGTTTGGTTATGGAGACAATCAAAAAGTGCTGGACCATGGGTGTGAGGCTAGAGCACAGTTAAATAGGGTGGAATATTCCCGCACTCTTCTGCCTCCCTAGAGACATTCGTTCTGATAAGGCCCTGGATAATCCACACGTCTGCATTTCTGCACCCCAGCCAGGGATTTGCAGGAAGAGAACTCTTTCTTCCTCTCTGTTTGAGTTCCTATTGATTCTGT
>NW_027818145.1:0-276 GCF_054177405.1 Leptonychotes weddellii | reverse complement strand
TATGAAACTGAGCCACCCAGGCGCCCCCAGATGTTTATTCTTTTGAATTTTTCTTTGCATTTGGATTTTTATTCCCCGACACCAAGTACTTATTGTTAAGGGCTATACATGGAGATTTTGAGGAAGGAAGTATCTGAACTAACAGGATAAAGTATACCTGTAGATTGTCTTTCTATGGTGGAAGCTTCTTGTCTTCCTGGAGGTCTCTTAGATGTTTAGGGACCTGTGCTCCCTTTTCAGTCCCAATGGCCATCGTATATACTAATAAAATTCAGC
>NW_027818144.1:0-276 GCF_054177405.1 Leptonychotes weddellii | reverse complement strand
TATATACCACATCTTCTTTATCCATTCGTCTGTCGATGGACATCTTGGCTCTTTCCAAAACATGCCACTCTTTTTAACTTAAATTCTAGAGCATATAAACATTAAGAATAGCACCATAGAATCCTAAAGATCTAAAGACAAGTCTAAATGTTGGCTTTATAATAGAATTGCAAATTCTCTGGAATAGAAGTGGTGCAAGAGATGAGAGAAAAACTCTCTAAAGGCCTAAAACACAAGGGAAGCCATTTTACATTACTTCCCAAATCAGCATGACTG
>NW_027818143.1:0-276 GCF_054177405.1 Leptonychotes weddellii | reverse complement strand
TCTTTGAGGTAAATACCCAGTAGTGCAATTGCTGGATCGTATGGTAGCTCTATTTTCAACTTTCTGAGGAACCTCCCTACTGTTGAAAACAGGATGGGCATTAGTTTTTAAAGCTTCCAGGTGTGGCCAGGGTTAAGCGCTATGGATCTAGTTGCTTGTTCCAACAGTTGGTCTTCAGCAGAAACTGAGTGAATATCTGTCAAGGTTTTCTATTTTTTTTTATTTTACTTTATTTTATTTTATTTATTTTTGCGAGAGAGAGAGTGCACGAGTGTG
>NW_027818142.1:0-2646 GCF_054177405.1 Leptonychotes weddellii | reverse complement strand
CCTTCCAGCCTCTATTACCCCAATCTACAAGATGCCTACCTCCTAACGGTCATGGGGGTTAAATAAGGTATATGGAATGTAAAACCCCTATCCTGGGCCTTGCCCACAGCCCTCAGTACCTGCTTGCCCTTAGTCTTACAACGGAATGTTGGCAACAGGGGAAAACCCATCCTCTCCCTCACAGCCTGCAGCTGGTGCCAGGGGGATGGAGCTCTGCCCAGCAGTGCTTTCTCCACAGCCTTGACTCTGGCCACCTCACACCCAGAAAGGGCAGCGCTTGATACACTTCTCAGTGAGCAGCACACTGTGGGCTCCTGTTTCCCATCTCAAGGACGGTGCGTCCTTCAAGAAGAGCAGGCCCTGAAGAAAATGCTGTCGGAGCGCCGGGGTGGCTCAGTCGGTTAGGCGTCTGACTCTTGATTTTGGCTCAGGTCATGATCTCAGGACTGTGAGATTGAGCCCTGCATTCAGCTTGTGCTGGGAGTGGGGCCTGCTTGAGATTCTCTCTCTCCTTCTGCTCCCCTACCCCCGCAAAAAAGAAAGAAAGAAAACGCATATGTGTTTGTAAGAAGTATTTTTTTTGTACTGATAGATGAAATCATTGACTGTTGGAGGTCATCTAAATCTACTTCTTTCTTTGAAAGAATCCTACATGGATCCTCAATATATAAATCAGAAGGCCAAGCTGCTGTGGTTTAAGTGGGGGAGGAGTCTGAGAACCAAGCCAGTCAACACCCTCACACACAACCCCATAACCATGAGGGCCTGAACACCATTGCAAAGCCTTGGGATCCAACCCTTTGTTGTTTGTTTTTAAAAGCGATAAAGATTTTTTTCACATAGTTGTTGGAATTCAAGAATTCCAGAGTGGCTTAGCAGGTTGTGGATGGGAGTCTCTCATGAGGTGGCAGTAAATATGGTGGCTGGGATTGCATCATCTGGAGGCTTGACTGGACCTAGAGGATCTGATTCCAAGGTGGTGCATTCCATCACTGGGAAGACAGTACTTGCTATTGGCAGGAGGCCCCAGTTCTCACCCCACGTATCTTTCCACAAGGCGGCTGGGGTATTCGTGACATGGTGGCTGACTCTCCCTGATGAGTGATCCGAGCAATCACAAAGTGGAAGCCATATTGTCTTTCATTATTTAACCTCAGAAGCCATACACCACCATCATTTCCACAAAAGATCAGCCCTATCCACTGGGTACATCTTGGAGGCTGGCGACCACAATTTGCAAATCTAGAACTGCGTATGTTTAGAAAGCATTTCAGAAGTAATTATAAACATGCAACCAATATTTCAAAAGAATATATGTTCTGATTGTCATGCCCAGCCAGGGCAACATTTTGGTTTTACAACAGAAAACCCTGGGGATCAGAGAGGTCAAGTGACCAGCCAAAACTCACAGAGCAATTTAGTAACAGAAATGGACCTAGAATCCAGGTGTCTAGATCTAGTCTATTGCATTACATCATGATATTCCATTTAATAAAAATTATAGTAACTTGCACACGTGTACAGCCTTATCCAGGGGATCAGGGTTAACATCAGCAGTCATAGGTCATATTCATAATATGTGCTCTTGACATGATGTGATGAGAATGGCCCTTTATCTCCACGATCTTCCTCCCCCAAACCCATAACCCCAGTCTAATCAGGAGAAAACATGAGACAAATTGTTTTTGAGGGATGTTTTACAAAATATCTGACCAATACCAATACCCCTCAAAACTGTTAAGGTCATAAAAACCATGAAAAGTCTGAGAAGCTATCACAACCAAGAGGAGCCTAAAGAGACACGACGACAAATTGTATGGGATCCTGGGACAGGAAAAAGGACATTTAGGTGAAAACTAAGGAAATCAGAATGAAGTCTGGACTTCAGCTAAGAAAAAATTATCAACATTGGTTCACTAATTATGCCAAATGTAATCTGTTATACTAAATATACTAATGTAATCTGTTAATAATGGGAAAGTAGGTGTGGAGTATATGGGAAGTCTGTACTATCTTCAAAATTTTTCTGTAAAACTATTCAAAAATAAAATGTCTATTAAGAAAAAACTTTATAGAATGCTCAGAGCTGCTTTTCTGAACAAAATATAACAAGGCTTGTTTACTCACTTACTTTAAAAAATGCTCACATCTCTCTTAGATCAAGCAAACAAAATAACTAGTAAGGGTACAGATTTGAATGACATGATCACTAACCTTGCTCTTGGAGAACACATATTTCCAAGCACATGTGGGACATTTATGAAAATCAGTAATATGCTAGGCCCAAGTGCTGGCCTCAGCCAATTTCAACAAAATGATATCATATGGATCATACTGTCTGACCACAATTTAATAAAAATATAAAACATTAGCAAAAAACATGAACGTTAGGAGCTGCCCATCCCCATATTCACAGTTGGAAATTTGAAAACAGACACAAACAACTCAAGGGTTAAAGAAGAAAAAATAGGGGCGCCTGGGTGGCTCAGTTGGTTAAGCGACTGCCTTTGGCTCAGGTCATGATCCTGGAGTCCCGGGATCGAGTCCCGCATCGGGCTCCCTGCTCGGCAGGGAGTCTGCTTCTCCCTCTGACCCTCCTCCCTCTCATGCTCTCTGTCTCTCATTCTCTCTCTCTCTCAAATAAAT